>NC_133974.1:122028714-122300251 GCF_047716275.1 Strix uralensis | reverse complement strand
TAACACTTGTTCAGAACGAAAGAAAGCACAGAGCCCCAGATTCTATGTTGTCCTGGAGAGCTTGCAGAGCACTGGGGAAAGGCAGGCAGAGAATTCCCTGCTAGCACCTTCCCTCTGCGCGGGAATGAGAAGTGTACACATTGCTTCGCAGAATCGCTTTTGTGCAGAAAACACTAACACTTGTTCAGAACGAAAGAAAGCACAGAGCCCCAGATTTTATGTTGTCCTGGAGAGCTTGCAGAGCACTGGGGAAAGGCAGGCAGAGAATTCCCTGCTAGCACCTTCTCTCTGCGCGGGAATGAGAAGTGTTCACATTTTTTCGCAGAATCGCATTTGCGTCGCTTCAGAGAACACAAAAGCTTGTTCAGGAGGAAAGAAAGCACAGAGCCCCAGATTTGCTGTTACCCTGGAGAGCTTGCAGAGCACTGGGGAAAGCAGGCAGAGAATTCCCTGCTAGCAGCTTCTCTCTGCGCGGGAAGGCAAAGTGTTCACATTTCCTCGCAGAATCGCTTTTGTGCAGAAAACACTAACACTTGTTCAGAACGAAAGAAAGCACAGAGCCCCAGATTTTATGTTGTCCTGGAGAGCTTGCAGAGCACTGGGGAAAGGCAGGCAGAGAATTCCCTGCTAGCACCTTCTCGGTGCCTGGGAAGAAGAAGTGTTCACATTGCTTCGCAGAATCGCTTTTGTGCAGAAAACACTAACACTTGTTCAGAACGAAAGAAAGCACATAGCCCCAGATTTTATGTTGTCCTGGAGAGCTTGCAGAGCACTGGGGAAAGGCAGGCAGAGAATTCCCTGCTAGCACCGTCTCTGTGCGCGGGAAGGAAAAGTGTTCACATTTTTTCGCAGAATCGCATTTGCGTCGCTGCAGAGAACACAAAAGCTTGTTCAGGACGAAAGAAAGCACAGAGCCCCAGATTTGCTGTTACCCTGGAGAGCTTGCAGAGCACTGGAGAAAGGCAGGCAGAGAATTCCCTGCTAGCACCTTGTCTGTGCGCGGGAAGGCAAAGTGTTCACATTGCTTCGCAGAATCGCTTTTGTGCAGAAAACACTAAAACTTGTTCAGAACGAAAGAAAGCACAGAGCCCCATATTTGCTGTTGTCCTGGAGAGCTTGCAGAGCACTGGGGAAAGGCAGGCAGAGAATTCCGTGCTAGCACCTTCTCTGTGCCTGGGAAGCAGAAGTGTTCACATTGCTTCGCAGAATCGCTTTTGTGCAGAAAACACTAACACTTGTTCAGAACGAAAGAAAGCACAGAGCCCCAGATTTGCTGTTGTCCTGGAGAGCTTGCAGAGCACTGGGGAAAGGCAGGCAGAGAATTCCCTGCTAGCACCTTCTCTGTGGGCGGGAAGGCAAAGTGTTCACATTTCCTCGCAGAATCGCTTTTGTGCAGAAAAGAGTAACACTTGTTCAGAACGAAAGAAAGCACAGAGCCCCAGATTTTATGTTGTCCTGGAGAGCTTGCAGAGCACTGGGGAAAGGCAGGCAGAGAATTCCCTGCTAGCACCTTCTCTCTGCGCGGGAATGAGAAGTGTTCACATTGCTTCGCAGAATCGCTTTTGTGCAGAAAACACTAACACTTGTTCAGAACGAAAGAAAGCACAGAGCCCCAGATTTTATGTTGTCCTGGAGAGCTTGCAGAGCACTGGGGAAAGGCAGGCAGAGAATTCCCTGCTAGCACCGTCTCTGTGCGCGGGAAGGAAAAGTGTTCACATTTTTTCGCAGAATCGCATTTGCGTCGCTGCAGAGAACACAAAAGCTTGTTCAGGACGAAAGAAAGCACAGAGCCCCAGATTTGCTGTTACCCTGGAGAGCTTGCAGAGCACTGGGGAAAGCAGGCAGAGAATTCCCTGCTAGAACCTTCTCTGTGCGCGGGAAGGCAAAGTGTTCACATTTCCTCGCAGAATCGCTTTTGTGCAGAAAACACTAACACTTGTTCAGAACGAAAGAAAGCACAGAGCCCCAGATTTTATGTTGTCCTGGAGAGCTTGCAGAGCACTGGGGAAAGGCAGGCAGAGAATTCCCTGCTAGCACCTTCTCGGTGCCTGGGAAGAAGAAGTGTTCACATTGCTTCGCAGAATCGCTTTTGTGCAGAAAACACTAACACTTGTTCAGAACGAAAGAAAGCACAGAGCCCCAGATTTTATGTTGTCCTGGAGAGCTTGCAGAGCACTGGGCAAAGGCAGGCAGAGAATTCCCTGCTAGCACCGTCTCTGTGCGCGGGAAGGAAAAGTGTTCACATTTTTTCGCAGAATCGCATTTGCGTCGCTGCAGAAAACACTAAAACTTGTTCAGAACGAAAGAAAGCACAGAGCCCCATATTTGCTGTTGTCCTGGAGAGCTTGCAGAGCACTGGGGAAAGGCAGGCAGAGAATTCCGTGCTAGCACCTTCTCTGTGCCTGGGAAGCAGAAGTGTTCACATTGCTTCGCAGAATCGCTTTTGTGCAGAAAACACTAACACTTGTTCAGAACGAAAGAAAGCACAGAGCCCCAGATTTGCTGTTGTCCTGGAGAGCTTGCAGAGCACTGGGGAAAGGCAGGCAGAGAATTCCCTGCTAGCACCTTCTCGGTGCCTGGGAAGAAGTGTTCACATTTCCTCGCAGAATCGCTTTTGTGCAGAAAACACTAACACTTGTTCAGAACGAAAGAAAGCACAGAGCCCCAGATTTTATGTTGTCCTGGAGAGCTTGCAGAGCACTGGGGAAAGGCAGGCAGAGAATTCCCTGCTAGCACCTTCTCTCTGCGCGGGAATGAGAAGTGTTCACATTTTTTCGCAGAATCGCATTTGCGTCGCTTCAGAGAACACAAAAGCTTGTTCAGGAGGAAAGAAAGCACAGAGCCCCAGATTTGCTGTTACCCTGGAGAGCTTGCAGAGCACTGGGGAAAGCAGGCAGAGAATTCCCTGCTAGCACCGTCTCTGTGCGCGGGAAGGAAAAGTGTTCACATTTTTTCGCAGAATCGCATTTGCGTGGCTGCAGAGAACACTAACACTTGTTCAGAACGAAAGAAAGCACAGAGCCCCAGATTTGCTGTTACCCTGGAGAGCTTGCAGAGCACTGGAGAAAGGCAGGCAGAGAATTCCCTGCTAGCACCTTCTCTGTGCCTGGGAAGCAGAAGTGTTCACATTGCTTCGCAGAATCGCTTTTGTGCAGAAAACACTAACACTTGTTCAGAACGAAAGAAAGCACATAGTCCCAGATTTTATGTTGTCCTGGAGAGCTTGCAGAGCACTGGGGAAAGGCAGGCAGAGAATTCCCTGCTAGCACCTTCTCTCTGCGCGGGAATGAGAAGTGTTCACATTTTTTCGCAGAATCGCATTTGCGTCGCTTCAGAGAACACAAAAGCTTGTTCAGGACGAAAGAAAGCACAGAGCCCCAGATTTGCTGTTACCCTGGAGAGCTTGCAGAGCACTGGGGAAAGGCAGGCAGAGAATTCCCTGCTAGCAGCTTCTCTGTGCGCGGGAAGGCAAAGTGTTCACATTTCCTCGCAGAATCGCTTTTGTGCAGAAAACACTAACACTTGTTCAGAACGAAAGAAAGCACAGAGCCCCAGATTTTATGTTGTCCTGGAGAGCTTGCAGAGCACTGGGGAAAGGCAGGCAGAGAATTCCCTGCTAGCACCTTCTCTGTGCCTGGGAAGCAGAAGTGTTCACATTGCTTCGCAGAATCGCTTTTGTGCAGAAAACACTAACACTTGTTCAGAACGAAAGAAAGCACAGAGCCCCAGATTTTATGTTGTCCTGGAGAGCTTGCAGAGCACTGGGGAAAGGCAGGCAGAGAATTCCCTGCTAGCACCTTCTCTCTGCGCGGGAATGAGAAGTGTTCACATTGCTTCGCAGAATCGCTTTTGTGCAGAAAACACTAACACTTGATCAGAACGAAAGAAAGCACAGAGCCCCAGATTTTATGTTGTCCTGGAGAGCTTGCAGAGCACTGGGGAAAGGCAGGCAGAGAATTCCCTGCTAGCACCTTCTCTCTGCGCGGGAATGAGAAGTGTTCACATTTTTTCGCAGAATCGCATTTGCGTCGCTTCAGAGAACACAAAAGGTTGTTCAGGACGAAAGAAAGCACAGAGCCCCAGATTTGCTGTTACCCTGGAGAGCTTGCAGAGCACTGGGGAAAGCAGGCAGAGAATTCCCTGCTAGCACCTTCTCTGTGCGCGGGAAGGCAAAGTGTTCACATTTCCTCGCAGAATCGCTTTTGTGCAGAAAACACTAACACTTGTTCAGAACGAAAGAAAGCACAGAGCCCCAGATTTTATGTTGTCCTGGAGAGCTTGCAGAGCACTGGGGAAAGGCAGGCAGAGAATTCCCTGCTAGCACCTTCTCTGTGCCTGGGAAGCAGAAGTGTTCACATTGCTTCGCAGAATCGCTTTTGTGCAGAAAACACTAACACTTGTTCAGAACGAAAGAAAGCACAGAGCCCCAGATTTTATGTTGTCCTGGAGAGCTTGCAGAGCACTGGGGAAAGGCAGGCAGAGAATTCCCTGCTAGCACCTTCTCTCTGCGCGGGAATGAGAAGTGTTCACATTGCTTCGCAGAATCGCTTTTGTGCAGAAAACACTAACACTTGATCAGAACGAAAGAAAGCACAGAGCCCCAGATTTTATGTTGTCCTGGAGAGCTTGCAGAGCACTGGGGAAAGGCAGGCAGAGAATTCCCTGCTAGCACCTTCTCTCTGCGCGGGAATGAGAAGTGTTCACATTTTTTCGCAGAATCGCATTTGCGTCGCTTCAGAGAACACAAAAGGTTGTTCAGGACGAAAGAAAGCACAGAGCCCCAGATTTGCTGTTACCCTGGAGAGCTTGCAGAGCACTGGGGAAAGCAGGCAGAGAATTCCCTGCTAGCACCTTCTCTGTGCGCGGGAAGGCAAAGTGTTCACATTTCCTCGCAGAATCGCTTTTGTGCAGAAAACACTAACACTTGTTCAGAACGAAAGAAAGCACAGAGCCCCAGATTTTATGTTGTCCTGGAGAGCTTGCAGAGCACTGGGGAAAGGCAGGCAGAGAATTCCCTGCTAGCACCTTCTCTGTGCCTGGGAAGCAGAAGTGTTCACATTGCTTCGCAGAATCGCTTTTGTGCAGAAAACACTAACACTTGTTCAGAACGAAAGAAAGCACAGAGCCCCAGATTTGCTGTTGTCCTGGAGAGCTTGCAGAGCACTGGGGAAAGGCAGGCAGAGAATTCCCTGCTAGCACCTTCTCTGTGCGCGGGAATGAGAAGTGTTCACATTGCTTCGCAGAATCGCTTTTGTGCAGAAAACACTAACACTTGTTCAGAACGAAAGAAAGCACAGAGCCCCAGATTTGCTGTTGTCCTGGAGAGCTTGCAGAGCACTGGGGAAAGGCAGGCAGAGAATTCCCTGCTAGCACCTTCTCTGTGCGCGGGAAGGCAAAGTGTTCACATTTCCTCGCAGAATCGCTTTTGTGCAGAAAACACTAACACTTGTTCAGGACGAAAGAAAGCACAGAGCCCCAGATTTTATGTTGTCCTGGAGAGCTTGCAGAGCACTGGGGAAAGGCAGGCAGAGAATTCCCTGCTAGCACCTTCTCTCTGCGCGGGAAGGCAAAGTGTTCACATTTCCTCGCAGAATCGCTTTTGTGCAGAAAACACTAACACTTGTTCAGAACGAAAGAAAGCACAGAGCCCCAGATTTTATGTTGTCCTGGAGAGCTTGCAGAGCACTGGGGAAAGGCAGGCAGAGAATTCCCTGCTAGCACCTTCTCTGTGCCTGGGAAGCAGAAGTGTTCACATAGCTTCGCAGAATCGCTTTTGTGCAGAAAACACTAACACTTGTTCAGAACGAAAGAAAGCACAGAGCCCCAGATTTGCTGTTGTCCTGGAGAGCTTGCAGAGCACTGGGGAAAGCAGGCAGAGAATTCCCTGCTAGCACCTTCTCTGTGCGCGGGAAGGCAAAGTGTTCACATTGCTTCGCAGAATCGCTTTTGTGCAGAAAACACTAACACTTGTTCAGAACGAAAGAAAGCACAGAGCCCCAGATTTTATGTTGTCCTGGAGAGCTTGCAGAGCACTGGGGAAAGGCAGGCAGAGAATTCCCTGCTAGCACCTTCTCTGTGCCTGGGAAGCAGAAGTGTTCACATTGCTTCGCAGAATCGCTTTTGTGCAGAAAACACTAACACTTGTTCAGAACGAAAGAAAGCACAGAGACCCAGATTTTATGTTGTCCTGGAGAGCTTGCAGAGCACTGGGGAAAGGCAGGCAGAGAATTCCCTGCTAGCACCTTCTCTCTGCGCGGGAATGAGAAGTGTTCACATTGCTTCGCAGAATCGCTTTTGTGCAGAAAACACTAACACTTGTTCAGAACGAAAGAAAGCACAGAGCCCCAGATTTTATGTTGTCCTGGAGAGCTTGCAGAGCACTGGGGAAAGGCAGGCAGAGAATTCCCTGCTAGCACCGTCTCTGTGCGCGGGAAGGAAAAGTGTTCACATTTTTTCGCAGAATCGCATTTGCGTCGCTGCAGAGAACACAAAAGCTTGTTCAGGACGAAAGAAAGCACAGAGCCCCAGATTTGCTGTTGTCCTGGAGAGCTTGCAGAGCACTGGGGAAAGCAGGCAGAGAATTCCCTGCTAGCACCTTCTCTGTGCGCGGGAAGGCAAAGTGTTCACATTTCCTCGCAGAATCGCTTTTGTGCAGAAAACACTAACACTTGTTCAGAACGAAAGAAAGCACAGAGCCCCAGATTTTATGTTGTCCTGGAGAGCTTGCAGAGCACTGGGGAAAGGCAGGCAGAGAATTCCCTGCTAGCACCTTCTCGGTGCCTGGGAAGAAGAAGTGTTCACATTGCTTCGCAGAATCGCTTTTGTGCAGAAAACACTAACACTTGTTCAGAACGAAAGAAAGCACAGAGCCCCAGATTTGCTGTTGTGCTGGAGAGCTTGCAGAGCACTGGGGAAAGGCAGGCAGAGAATTCCCTGCTAGCACCTTCTCTGTGCGCGGGAAGGCAAAGTGTTCACATTGCTTCGCAGAATCGCTTTTGTGCAGAAAACACTAACACTTGTTCAGAACGAAAGAAAGCACAGAGCCCCAGATTTGCTGTTGTCCTGGAGAGCTTGCAGAGCACTGGGGAAAGGCAGGCAGAGAATTCCCTGCTAGCACCTTCTCTCTGCGCGGGAATGAGAAGTGTTCACATTGCTTCGCAGAATCGCTTTTGTGCAGAAAACACTAACACTTGTTCAGAACGAAAGAAAGCACAGAGCCCCAGATTTTATGTTGTCCTGGAGAGCTTGCAGAGCACTGGGGAAAGGCAGGCAGAGAATTCCCTGCTAGCACCGTCTCTGTGCGCGGGAAGGAAAAGTGTTCACATTTTTTCGCAGAATCGCATTTGTGTCGCTGCAGAGAACACAAAAGCTTGTTCAGGACGAAAGAAAGCACAGAGCCCCAGATTTGCTGTTACCCTGGAGAGCTTGCAGAGCACTGGGGAAAGCAGGCAGAGAATTCCCTGCTAGCACCTTCTCTGTGCGCGGGAAGGCAAAGTGTTCACATTTCCTCGCAGAATCGCTTTTGTGCAGAAAACAGTAACACTTCTTCAGAACGAAAGAAAGCACAGAGACCCAGATTTTATGTTGTCCTGGAGAGCTTGCAGAGCACTGGGGAAAGGCAGGCAGAGAATTCCCTGCTAGCACCTTCTCGGTGCCTGGGAAGAAGAAGTGTTCACATTGCTTCGCAGAATCGCTTTTGTGCAGAAAACACTAACACTTGTTCAGAACGAAAGAAAGCACAGAGCCCCAGATTTGCTGTTGTGCTGGAGAGCTTGCAGAGCACTGGGGAAAGGCAGGCAGAGAATTCCCTGCTAGCACCTTCTCTCTGCGCGGGAATGAGAAGTGTTCACATTGCTTCGCAGAATCGCTTTTGTGCAGAAAACACTAACACTTGTTCAGAACGAAAGAAAGCACAGAGACCCAGATTTTATGTTGTCCTGGAGAGCTTGCAGAGCACTGGGGAAGGGCAGGCAGAGAATTCCCTGCTAGCACCTTCTCTCTGCGCGGGAATGAGAAGTGTTCACATTGCTTCGCAGAATCGCTTTTGTGCAGAAAACACTAACACTTGTTCAGAACGAAAGAAAGCACAGAGACCCAGATTTTATGTTGTCCTGGAGAGCTTGCAGAGCACTGGGGAAAGGCAGGCAGAGAATTCCCTGCTAGCACCTTCTCTCTGCGCGGGAATGAGAAGTGTTCACATTGCTTCGCAGAATCGCTTTTGTGCAGAAAACACTAACACTTGTTCAGAACGAAAGAAAGCACAGAGCCCCAGATTTTATGTTGTCCTGGAGAGCTTGCAGAGCACTGGGGAAAGGCAGGCAGAGAATTCCCTGCTAGCACCGTCTCTGTGCGCGGGAAGGAAAAGTGTTCACATTTTTTCGCAGAATCGCATTTGCGTCGCTGCAGAGAACACAAAAGCTTGTTCAGGACGAAAGAAAGCACAGAGCCCCAGATTTGCTGTTACCCTGGAGAGCTTGCAGAGCACTGGGGAAAGCAGGCAGAGAATTCCCTGCTAGCACCTTCTCTGTGCGCGGGAAGGCAAAGTGTTCACATTTCCTCGCAGAATCGCTTTTGTGCAGAAAACACTAACACTTGTTCAGAACGAAAGAAAGCACAGAGCCCCAGATTTTATGTTGTCCTGGAGAGCTTGCAGAGCACTGGGGAAAGGCAGGCAGAGAATTCCCTGCTAGCACCTTCTCGGTGCCTGGGAAGAAGAAGTGTTCACATTGCTTCGCAGAATCGCTTTTGTGCAGAAAACACTAACACTTGTTCAGAACGAAAGAAAGCACAGAGCCCCAGATTTGCTGTTGTCCTGGAGAGCTTGCAGAGCACTGGGGAAAGGCAGGCAGAGAATTCCCTGCTAGCACCTTCTCTGTGCGCGGGAAGGCAAAGTGTTCACATTTCCTCGCAGAATCGCTTTTGTGCAGAAAACACTAACACTTGTTCAGAACGAAAGAAAGCACAGAGCCCCAGATTTTATGTTGTCCTGGAGAGCTTGCAGAGCACTGGGGAAAGGCAGGCAGAGAATTCCCTGCTAGCACCTTCTCTCTGCGCGGGAAGGCAAAGTGTTCACATTTCCTCGCAGAATCGCTTTTGTGCAGAAAACACTAACACTTGTTCAGAACGAAAGAAAGCACAGAGCCCCAGATTTTATGTTGTCCTGGAGAGCTTGCAGAGCACTGGGGAAAGGCAGGCAGAGAATTCCCTGCTAGCACCTTCTCTGTGCCTGGGAAGAAGAAGTGTTCACATTGCTTCGCAGAATCGCTTTTGTGCAGAAAACACTAACACTTGTTCAGAACGAAAGAAAGCACAGAGCCCCAGATTTGCTGTTGTCCTGGAGAGCTTGCAGAGCACTGGGGAAAGGCAGGCAGAGAATTCCCTGCTAGCACCTTCTCTGTGCCTGGGAAGCAGAAGTGTTCACATTGCTTCGCAGAATCGCTTTTGTGCAGAAAACACTAACACTTGTTCAGAACGAAAGAAAGCACAGAGCCCCAGATTTTATGTTGTCCTGGAGAGCTTGCAGAGCACTGGGGAAAGGCAGGCAGAGAATTCCCTGCTAGCACCTTCTCTGTGCCTGGGAAGCAGAAGTGTTCACATTGCTTCGCAGAATCGCTTTTGTGCAGAAAACACTAACACTTGTTCAGAACGAAAGAAAGCACAGAGACCCAGATTTTATGTTGTCCTGGAGAGCTTGCAGAGCACTGGGGAAAGGCAGGCAGAGAATTCCCTGCTAGCACCTTCTCTCTGCGCGGGAATGAGAAGCGTTGACATTGCTTCGCAGAATCGCTTTTGTGCAGAAAACACTAACACTTGTTCAGAACGAAAGAAAGCACAGAGCCCCAGATTTTATGTTGTCCTGGAGAGCTTGCAGAGCACTGGGGAAAGGCAGGCAGAGAATTCCCTGCTAGCACCGTCTCTGTGCGCGGGAAGGAAAAGTGTTCACATTTTTTCGCAGAATCGCATTTGCGTCGCTGCAGAGAACACAAAAGCTTGTTCAGGACGAAAGAAAGCACAGAGCCCCAGATTTGCTGTTACCCTGGAGAGCTTGCAGAGCACTGGGGAAAGCAGGCAGAGAATTCCCTGCTAGCACCTTCTCTGTGCGCGGGAAGGCAAAGTGTTCACATTTCCTCGCAGAATCGCTTTTGTGCAGAAAACACTAACACTTGTTCAGAACGAAAGAAAGCACAGAGCCCCAGATTTTATGTTGTCCTGGAGAGCTTGCAGAGCACTGGGGAAAGGCAGGCAGAGAATTCCCTGCTAGCACCTTCTCGGTGCCTGGGAAGAAGAAGTGTTCACATTGCTTCGCAGAATCGCTTTTGTGCAGAAAACACTAACACTTGTTCAGAACGAAAGAAAGCACAGAGCCCCAGATTTTATGTTGTCCTGGAGAGCTTGCAGAGCACTGGGGAAAGGCAGGCAGAGAATTCCCTGCTAGCACCTTCTCTCTGCGCGGGAATGAGAAGTGTTCACATTGCTTCGCAGAATCGCTTTTGTGCAGAAAACACTAACACTTGTTCAGAACGAAAGAAAGCACAGAGCCCCAGATTTTATGTTGTCCTGGAGAGCTTGCAGAGCACTGGGGAAAGGCAGGCAGAGAATTCCCTGCTAGCACCTTCTCTGTGCCTGGGAAGCAGAAGTGTTCACATTGCTTCGCAGAATCGCTTTTGTGCAGAAAACACTAACACTTGTTCAGAACGAAAGAAAGCACAGAGACCCAGATTTTATGTTGTCCTGGAGAGCTTGCAGAGCACTGGGGAAAGGCATGCAGAGAATTCCCTGCTAGCACCTTCTCTCTGCGCGGGAATGAGAAGTGTTCACATTTTTTCGCAGAATCGCATTTGCGTCGCTTCAGAGAACACAAAAGATTGTTCAGGACGAAAGAAAGCACAGAGCCCCAGATTTGCTGTTACCCTGGAGAGCTTGCAGAGCACTGGGGAAAGGCAGGCAGAGAATTCCCTGCTAGCACCTTCTCTGTGCGCGGGAAGGCAAAGTGTTCACATTTCCTCGCAGAATCGCTTTTGTGCAGAAAACACTAACACTTGTTCAGAACGAAAGAAAGCACAGAGCCCCAGATTTTATGTTGTCCTGGAGAGCTTGCAGAGCACTGGGGAAAGGCAGGCAGAGAATTCCCTGCTAGCACCTTCTCTGTGCCTGGGAAGAAGAAGTGTTCACATTGCTTCGCAGAATCGCTTTTGTGCAGAAAACACTAACACTTGTTCAGAACGAAAGAAAGCACAGAGCCCCAGATTTTATGTTGTCCTGGAGAGCTTGCAGAGCACTGGGGAAAGGCAGGCAGAGAATTCCCTGCTAGCACCTTCTCTGTGCCTGGGAAGCAGAAGTGTTCACATTGCTTCGCAGAATCGCTTTTGTGCAGAAAACACTAACACTTGTTCAGAACGAAAGAAAGCACAGAGCCCCAGATTTGCTGTTGTCCTGGAGAGCTTGCAGAGCACTGGGGAAAGGCAGGCAGAGAATTCCCTGCTAGCACCTTCTCTCTGCGCGGGAATGAGAAGTGTTCACATTGCTTCGCAGAATCGCTTTTGTGCAGAAAACACTAACACTTGTTCAGAACGAAAGAAAGCACAGAGCCCCAGATTTGCTGTTGTCCTGGAGAGCTTGCAGAGCACTGGGGAAAGGCAGGCAGAGAATTCCCTGCTAGCACCTTCTCTCTGCGCGGGAATGAGAAGTGTTCACATTGCTTCGCAGAATCGCTTTTGTGCAGAAAACACTAACACTTGTTCAGAACGAAAGAAAGCACAGAGCCCCAGATTTGCTGTTGTCCTGGAGAGCTTGCAGAGCACTGGGGAAAGGCAGGCAGAGAATTCCCTGCTAGCACCTTCTCTCTGCGCGGGAATGAGAAGTGTTCACATTGCTTCGCAGAATCGCTTTTGTGCAGAAAACACTAACACTTGTTCAGAATGAAAGAAAGCACAGAGCCCCAGATTTGCTGTTGTCCTGGAGAGCTTGCAGAGCACTGGGGAAAGGCAGGCAGAGAATTCCCTGCTAGCACCTTCTCTGTGCGCGGGAAGGCAAAGTGTTCACATTTCCTCGCAGAATCGCTTTTGTGCAGAAAACACTAACACTTGTTCAGAACGAAAGAAAGCACAGAGCCCCAGATTTTATGTTGTCCTGGAGAGCTTGCAGAGCACTGGGGAAAGGCAGGCAGAGAATTCCCTGCTAGCACCTTCTCTCTGCGCGGGAAGGCAAAGTGTTCACATTTCCTCGCAGAATCGCTTTTGTGCAGAAAACACTAACACTTGTTCAGAACGAAAGAAAGCACAGAGCCCCAGATTTTATGTTGTCCTGGAGAGCTTGCAGAGCACTGGGGAAAGGCAGGCAGAGAATTCCCTGCTAGCACCTTCTCTGTGCGCGGGAAGGAAAAGTGTTCACATTGCTTCGCAGAATCGCTTTTGTGCAGAAAACACTAACACTTGTTCAGAACGAAAGAAAGCACAGAGCCCCAGATTTTATGTTGTCCTGGAGAGCTTGCAGAGCACTGGGGAAAGGCAGGCAGAGAATTCCCTGCTAGCACCGTCTCTGTGCGCGGGAAGGAAAAGTGTTCACATTTTTTCGCAGAATCGCATTTGCGTCGCTGCAGAGAACACAAAAGCTTGTTCAGGACGAAAGAAAGCACAGAGCCCCAGATTTGCTGTTACCCTGGAGAGCTTGCAGAGCACTGGGGAAAGCAGGCAGAGAATTCCCTGCTAGCACCTTCTCTGTGCGCGGGAAGGCAAAGTGTTCACATTTCCTCGCAGAATCGCTTTTGTGCAGAAAACACTAACACTTGTTCAGAACGAAAGAAAGCACAGAGACACAGATTTTATGTTGTCCTGGAGAGCTTGCAGAGCACTGGGGAAAGGCAGGCAGAGAATTCCCTGCTAGCACCTTCTCTCTGCGCGGGAAGGCAAAGTGTTCACATTTCCTCGCAGAATCGCTTTTGTGCAGAAAACACTAACACTTGTTCAGAACGAAAGAAAGCACAGAGCCCAAGATTTTATGTTGTCCTGGAGAGCTTGCAGAGCACTGGGGAAAGGCAGGCAGAGAATTCCCTGCTAGCACCTTCTCTGTGCCTGGGAAGAAGAAGTGTTCACATTGCTTCGCAGAATCGCTTTTGTGCAGAAAACACTAACACTTGTTCAGAACGAAAGAAAGCACAGAGCCCCAGATTTTATGTTACCCTGGAGAGCTTGCAGAGCACTGGGGAAAGCAGGCAGAGAATTCCCTGCTAGCACCTTCTCTGTGCGCGGGAAGGCAAAGTGTTCACATTTCCTCGCAGAATCGCTTTTGTGCAGAAAACACTAACACTTGTTCAGAACGAAAGAAAGCACAGAGCCCCAGATTTTATGTTGTCCTGGAGAGCTTGCAGAGCACTGGGGAAAGGCAGGCAGAGAATTCCCTGCTAGCACCTTCTCTCTGCGCGGGAAGGCAAAGTGTTCACATTTCCTCGCAGAATCGCTTTTGTGCAGAAAACACTAACACTTGTTCAGAACGAAAGAAAGCACAGAGCCCCAGATTTTATGTTGTCCTGGAGAGCTTGCAGAGCACAGGGGAAAGGCAGGCAGAGAATTCCCTGCTAGCACCTTCTCTGTGCGCGGGAAGGAAAAGTGTTCACATTGCTTCGCAGAATCGCTTTTGTGCAGAAAACACTAACACTTGTTCAGAACGAAAGAAAGCACAGAGCCCCAGATTTTATGTTGTCCTGGAGAGCTTGCAGAGCACTGGGGAAAGGCAGGCAGAGAATTCCCTGCTAGCACCGTCTCTGTGCGCGGGAAGGAAAAGTGTTCACATTTTTTCGCAGAATCGCATTTGCGTCGCTGCAGAGAACACAAAAGCTTGTTCAGGACGAAAGAAAGCACAGAGCCCCAGATTTGCTGTTACCCTGGAGAGCTTGCAGAGCACTGGGGAAAGCAGGCAGAGAATTCCCTGCTAGCACCTTCTCTGTGCGCGGGAAGGCAAAGTGTTCACATTTCCTCGCAGAATCGCTTTTGTGCAGAAAACACTAACACTTGTTCAGAACGAAAGAAAGCACAGAGACACAGATTTTATGTTGTCCTGGAGAGCTTGCAGAGCACTGGGGAAAGGCAGGCAGAGAATTCCCTGCTAGCACCTTCTCTCTGCGCGGGAAGGCAAAGTGTTCACATTTCCTCGCAGAATCGCTTTTGTGCAGAAAACACTAACACTTGTTCAGAACGAAAGAAAGCACAGAGCCCCAGATTTTATGTTGTCCTGGAGAGCTTGCAGAGCACTGGGGAAAGGCAGGCAGAGAATTCCCTGCTAGCACCTTCTCTGTGCCTGGGAAGAAGAAGTGTTCACATTGCTTCGCAGAATCGCTTTTGTGCAGAAAACACTAACACTTGTTCAGAACGAAAGAAAGCACAGAGCCCCAGATTTTATGTTACCCTGGAGAGCTTGCAGAGCACTGGGGAAAGCAGGCAGAGAATTCCCTGCTAGCACCTTCTCTGTGCGCGGGAAGGCAAAGTGTTCACATTTCCTCGCAGAATCGCTTTTGTGCAGAAAACACTAACACTTGTTCAGAACGAAAGAAAGCACAGAGCCCCAGATTTTATGTTGTCCTGGAGAGCTTGCAGAGCACTGGGGAAAGGCAGGCAGAGAATTCCCTGCTAGCACCTTCTCTCTGCGCGGGAAGGCAAAGTGTTCACATTTCCTCGCAGAATCGCTTTTGTGCAGAAAACACTAACACTTGTTCAGAACGAAAGAAAGCACAGAGCCCCAGATTTTATGTTGTCCTGGAGAGCTTGCAGAGCACTGGGGAAAGGCAGGCAGAGAATTCCCTGCTAGCACCTTCTCTGTGCCTGGGAAGAAGAAGTGTTCACATTGCTTCGCAGAATCGCTTTTGTGCAGAAAACACTAACACTTGTTCAGAACGAAAGAAAGCACAGAGCCCCAGATTTGCTGTTACCCTGGAGAGCTTGCAGAGCACTGGGGAAAGCAGGCAGAGAATTCCCTGCTAGCACCTTCTCTGTGCGCGGGAAGGCAAAGTGTTCACATTTCCTCGCAGAATCGCTTTTGTGCAGAAAACACTAACACTTGTTCAGAACGAAAGAAAGCACAGAGCCCCAGATTTTATGTTGTCCTGGAGAGCTTGCAGAGCACTGGGGAAAGGCAGGCAGAGAATTCCCTGCTAGCACCTTCTCTGTGCGCGGGAAGGAAAAGTGTTCACATTGCTTCGCAGAATCGCTTTTGTGCAGAAAACACTAACACTTGTTCAGAACGAAAGAAAGCACAGAGCCCCAGATTTTATGTTGTCCTGGAGAGCTTGCAGAGCACTGGGGAAAGGCAGGCAGAGAATTCCCTGCTAGCACCGTCTCTGTGCGCGGGAAGGAAAAGTGTTCACATTTTTTCGCAGAATCGCATTTGCGTCGCTGCAGAGAACACAAAAGCTTGTTCAGGACGAAAGAAAGCACAGAGCCCCAGATTTGCTGTTACCCTGGAGAGCTTGCAGAGCACTGGGGAAAGCAGGCAGAGAATTCCCTGCTAGCACCTTCTCTGTGCGCGGGAAGGCAAAGTGTTCACATTTCCTCGCAGAATCGCTTTTGTGCAGAAAACACTAACACTTGTTCAGAACGAAAGAAAGCACAGAGACACAGATTTTATGTTGTCCTGGAGAGCTTGCAGAGCACTGGGGAAAGGCAGGCAGAGAATTCCCTGCTAGCACCTTCTCTCTGCGCGGGAAGGCAAAGTGTTCACATTTCCTCGCAGAATCGCTTTTGTGCAGAAAACACTAACACTTGTTCAGAACGAAAGAAAGCACAGAGCCCCAGATTTTATGTTGTCCTGGAGAGCTTGCAGAGCACTGGGGAAAGGCAGGCAGAGAATTCCCTGCTAGCACCTTCTCTGTGCCTGGGAAGAAGAAGTGTTCACATTGCTTCGCAGAATCGCTTTTGTGCAGAAAACACTAACACTTGTTCAGAACGAAAGAAAGCACAGAGCCCCAGATTTGCTGTTACCCTGGAGAGCTTGCAGAGCACTGGGGAAAGCAGGCAGAGAATTCCCTGCTAGCACCTTCTCTGTGCGCGGGAAGGCAAAGTGTTCACATTTCCTCGCAGAATCGCTTTTGTGCAGAAAACACTAACACTTGTTCAGAACGAAAGAAAGCACAGAGCCCCAGATTTTATGTTGTCCTGGAGAGCTTGCAGAGCACTGGGGAAAGGCAGGCAGAGAATTCCCTGCTAGCACCTTCTCTGTGCGCGGGAATGAGAAGTGTTCACATTGCTTCGCAGAATCGCTTTTGTGCAGAAAACACTAACACTTGTTCAGAACGAAAGAAAGCACAGAGCCCCAGATTTTATGTTGTCCTGGAGAGCTTGCAGAGCACTGGGGAAAGGCAGGCAGAGAATTCCCTGCTAGCACCGTCTCTGTGCGCGGGAAGGAAAAGTGTTCACATTTTTTCGCAGAATCGCATTTGCGTCGCTGCAGAGAACACAAAAGCTTGTTCAGGACGAAAGAAAGCACAGAGCCCCAGATTTGCTGTTACCCTGGAGAGCTTGCAGAGCACTGGGGAAAGCAGGCAGAGAATTCCCTGCTAGCACCTTCTCTGTGCGCGGGAAGGCAAAGTGTTCACATTTCCTCGCAGAATCGCTTTTGTGCAGAAAACACTAACACTTGTTCAGAACGAAAGAAAGCACAGAGACACAGATTTTATGTTGTCCTGGAGAGCTTGCAGAGCACTGGGGAAAGGCAGGCAGAGAATTCCCTGCTAGCACCTTCTCTCTGCGCGGGAATGAGAAGTGTTCACATTGCTTCGCAGAATCGCATATGCGTCGCTGCAGAGAACACAAAAGCTTGTTCAGAACGAAAGAAAGCACAGAGCCCCAGATTTGCTGTTACCCTGGAGAGCTTGCAGAGCACTGGGGAAAGCAGGCAGAGAATTCCCTGCTAGCACCTTCTCTGTGCGCGGGAAGGCAAAGTGTTCACATTTCCTCGCAGAATCGCTTTTGTGCAGAAAACACTAACACTTGTTCAGAACGAAAGAAAGCACAGAGCCCCAGATTTGCTGTTGTCCTGGAGAGCTTGCAGAGCACTGGGGAAAGGCAGGCAGAGAATTCCCTGCTAGCACCTTCTCTGTGCCTGGGAAGCAGAAGTGTTCACATTGCTTCGCAGAATCGCTTTTGTGCAGAAAACACTAACACTTGTTCAGAACGAAAGAAAGCACAGAGCCCCAGATTTTATGTTGTCCTGGAGAGCTTGCAGAGCACTGGGGAAAGGCAGGCAGAGAATTCCCTGCTAGCACCTTCTCTGTGCCTGGGAAGCAGAAGTGTTCACATTGCTTCGCAGAATCGCTTTTGTGCAGAAAACACTAACACTTGTTCAGAACGAAAGAAAGCACAGAGCCCCAGATTTTATGTTGTCCTGGAGAGCTTGCAGAGCACTGGGGAAAGGCAGGCAGAGAATTCCCTGCTAGCACCTTCTCTCTGCGCGGGAAAGAGAAGTGTTCACATTTTTTCGCAGAATCGCATTTGCGTCGCTTCAGAGAACACAAAAGCTTGTTCAGGACGAAAGAAAGCACAGAGCCCCAGATTTGCTGTTACCCTGGAGAGCTTGCAGAGCACTGGGGAAAGGCAGGCAGAGAATTCCCTGCTAGCACCTTCTCTGTGCGCGGGAAGGCAAAGTGTTCACATTTCCTCGCAGAATCGCTTTTGTGCAGAAAACACTAACACTTGTTCAGAACGAAAGAAAGCACAGAGCCCCAGATTTTATGTTGTCCTGGAGAGCTTGCAGAGCACTGGGGAAAGGCAGGCAGAGAATTCCCTGCTAGCACCTTCTCTGTGCCTGGGAAGAAGAAGTGTTCACATTGCTTCGCAGAATCGCTTTTGTGCAGAAAACACTAACACTTGTTCAGAACGAAAGAAAGCACAGAGCCCCAGATTTTATGTTGTCCTGGAGAGCTTGCAGAGCACTGGGGAAAGGCAGGCAGAGAATTCCCTGCTAGCACCTTCTCTGTGCCTGGGAAGCAGAAGTGTTCACATTGCTTCGCAGAATCGCTTTTGTGCAGAAAACACTAACACTTGTTCAGAACGAAAGAAAGCACAGAGCCCCAGATTTTATGTTGTCCTGGAGAGCTTGCAGAGCACTGGGGAAAGGCAGGCAGAGAATTCCCTGCTAGCACCTTCTCTCTGCGCGGGAATGAGAAGTGTTCACATTGCTTCGCAGAATCGCTTTTGTGCAGAAAACACTAACACTTGTTCAGAACGAAAGAAAGCACAGAGCCCCAGATTTTATGTTGTCCTGGAGAGCTTGCAGAGCACTGGGGAAAGGCAGGCAGAGAATTCCCTGCTAGCACCTTCTCTCTGCGCGGGAATGAGAAGTGTTCACATTTTTTCGCAGAATCGCATTTGCGTCGCTTCAGAGAACACAAAAGCTTGTTCAGGACGAAAGAAAGCACAGAGCCCCAGATTTGCTGTTACCCTGGAGAGCTTGCAGAGCACTGGGGAAAGCAGGCAGAGAATTCCCTGCTAGCACCTTCTCTGTGCGCGGGAAGGCAAAGTGTTCACATTTCCTCGCAGAATCGCTTTTGTGCAGAAAACACTAACACTTGTTCAGAACGAAAGAAAGCACAGAGCCCCAGATTTTATGTTGTCCTGGAGAGCTTGCAGAGCACTGGGGAAAGGCAGGCAGAGAATTCCCTGCTAGCACCTTCTCGGTGCCTGGGAAGAAGAAGTGTTCACATTGCTTCGCAGAATCGCTTTTGTGCAGAAAACACTAACACTTGTTCAGAACGAAAGAAAGCACAGAGCCCCAGATTTGCTGTTGTGCTGGAGAGCTTGCAGAGCACTGGGGAAAGGCAGGCAGAGAATTCCCTGCTAGCACCTTCTCTGTGCGCGGGAAGGCAAAGTGTTCACATTGCTTCGCAGAATCGCTTTTGTGCAGAAAACACTAACACTTGTTCAGAATGAAAGAAAGCACAGAGCCCCAGATTTGCTGTTGTCCTGGAGAGCTTGCAGAGCACTGGGGAAAGGCAGGCAGAGAATTCCCTGCTAGCACCTTCTCTGTGCGCGGGAAGGCAAAGTGTTCACATTTCCTCGCAGAATCGCTTTTGTGCAGAAAACACTAACACTTGTTCAGAACGAAAGAAAGCACAGAGCCCCAGATTTTATGTTGTCCTGGAGAGCTTGCAGAGCACTGGGGAAAGGCAGGCAGAGAATTCCCTGCTAGCACCTTCTCTCTGCGCGGGAAGGCAAAGTGTTCACATTTCCTCGCAGAATCGCTTTTGTGCAGAAAACACTAACACTTGTTCAGAACGAAAGAAAGCACAGAGCCCCAGATTTTATGTTGTCCTGGAGAGCTTGCAGAGCACTGGGGAAAGGCAGGCAGAGAATTCCCTGCTAGCACCTTCTCTGTGCCTGGGAAGAAGAAGTGTTCACATTGCTTCGCAGAATCGCTTTTGTGCAGAAAACACTAACACTTGTTCAGAACGAAAGAAAGCACAGAGCCCCAGATTTGCTGTTACCCTGGAGAGCTTGCAGAGCACTGGGGAAAGGAGGCAGAGAATTCCCTGCTAGCACCTTCTCTGTGGGCGGGAAGGCAAAGTGTTCACATTTCCTCGCAGAATCGCTTTTGTGCAGAAAACACTAACACTTGTTCAGAACGAAAGAAAGCACAGAGCTCCAGATTTTATGTTGTCCTGGAGAGCTTGCAGAGCACTGGGGAAAGGCAGGCAGAGAATTCCCTGCTAGCACCTTCTCGGTGCCTGGGAAGAAGAAGTGTTCACATTGCTTCGCAGAATCGCTTTTGTGCAGAAAACACTAACACTTGTTCAGAACGAAAGAAAGCACAGAGCCCCAGATTTGCTGTTGTCCTGGAGAGCTTGCAGAGCACTGGGGAAAGGCAGGCAGAGAATTCCCTGCTAGCACCTTCTCTCTGCGCGGGAATGAGAAGTGTTCACATTGCTTCGCAGAATCGCTTTTGTGCAGAAAACACTAACACTTGTTCAGAATGAAAGAAAGCACAGAGCCCCAGATTTTATGTTGTCCTGGAGAGCTTGCAGAGCACTGGGGAAAGGCAGGCAGAGAATTCCCTGCTAGCACCTTCTCTGTGCCTGGGAAGAAGAAGTGTTCACATTGCTTCGCAGAATCGCTTTTGTGCAGAAAACACTAACACTTGTTCAGAACGAAAGAAAGCACAGAGCCCCAGATTTGCTGTTACCCTGGAGAGCTTGCAGAGCACTGGGGAAAGCAGGCAGAGAATTCCCTGCTAGCACCTTCTCTGTGCGCGGGAAGGCAAAGTGTTCACATTTCCTCGCAGAATCGCTTTTGTGCAGAAAACACTAACACTTGTTCAGAACGAAAGAAAGCACAGAGCCCCAGATTTTATGTTGTCCTGGAGAGCTTGCAGAGCACTGGGGAAAGGCAGGCAGAGAATTCCCTGCTAGCACCTTCTCGGTGCCTGGGAAGAAGAAGTGTTCACATTGCTTCGCAGAATCGCTTTTGTGCAGAAAACACTAACACTTGTTCAGAACGAAAGAAAGCACAGAGCCCCAGATTTGCTGTTGTCCTGGAGAGCTTGCAGAGCACTGGGGAAAGGCAGGCAGAGAATTCCCTGCTAGCACCTTCTCTCTGCGCGGGAATGAGAAGTGTTCACATTGCTTCGCAGAATCGCTTTTGTGCAGAAAACACTAACACTTGTTCAGAATGAAAGAAAGCACAGAGCCCCAGATTTTATGTTGTCCTGGAGAGCTTGCAGAGCACTGGGAAAGGCAGGCAGAGAATTCCCTGCTAGCACCTTCTCTGTGCGCGGGAAGGCAAAGTGTTCACATTTCCTCGCAGAATCGCTTTTGTGCAGAAAACACTAACACTTGTTCAGAACGAAAGAAAGCACAGAGCCCCAGATTTTATGTTGTCCTGGAGAGCTTGCAGAGCACTGGGGAACGGCAGGCAGAGAATTCCCTGCTAGCACCTTCTCTCTGCGCGGGAAGGCAAAGTGTTCACATTTCCTCGCAGAATCGCTTTTGTGCAGAAAACACTAACACTTGTTCAGAACGAAAGAAAGCACAGAGCCCCAGATTTTATGTTGTCCTGGAGAGCTTGCAGAGCACTGGGGAAAGCAGGCAGAGAATTCCCTGCTAGCACCTTCTCTGTGCGCGGGAAGGCAAAGTGTTCACATTTCCTCGCAGAATCGCTTTTGTGCAGAAAACACTAACACTTGTTCAGAACGAAAGAAAGCACAGAGCCCCAGATTTTATGTTGTCCTGGAGAGCTTGCAGAGCACTGGGGAAAGGCATGCAGAGAATTCCCTGCTAGCACCTTCTCTCTGCGCGGGAATGAGAATTGTTCACATTGCTTCGCAGAATCGCATTTGTGTCGCTTCAGAGAACACAAAAGCTTGTTCAGGACGAAAGAAAGCACAGAGCCCCAGATTTGCTGTTACCCTGGAGAGCTTGCAGAGCACTGGGGAAAGGCAGGCAGAGAATTCCCTGCTAGCACCTTCTCTGTGCGCGGGAAGGCAAAGTGTTCACATTTCCTCGCAGAATCGCTTTTGTGCAGAAAACACTAACACTTGTTCAGAACGAAA
Source organism: Strix uralensis (assembly GCF_047716275.1). Lineage (NCBI taxonomy): Eukaryota > Metazoa > Chordata > Aves > Strigiformes > Strigidae > Strix > Strix uralensis. The sequence continues at coordinate 122,278,723 of NC_133974.1, read as the reverse complement.
GAAAGCACAGAGCCCCAGATTTTATGTTGTCCTGGAGAGCTTGCAGAGCACTGGGGAAAGGCAGGCAGAGAATTCCCTGCTAGCACCTTCTCTGTGCCTGGGAAGAAGAAGTGTTCACATTGCTTCGCAGAATCGCTTTTGTGCAGAAAACACTAACACTTGTTCAGAACGAAAGAAAGCACAGAGCCCCAGATTTGCTGTTACCCTGGAGAGCTTGCAGAGCACTGGGGAAAGGAGGCAGAGAATTCCCTGCTAGCACCTTCTCTGTGCGCGGGAAGGCAAAGTGTTCACATTTCCTCGCAGAATCGCTTTTGTGCAGAAAACACTAACACTTGTTCAGAACGAAAGAAAGCACAGAGCCCCAGATTTGCTGTTGTCCTGGAGAGCTTGCAGAGCACTGGGGAAAGGCAGGCAGAGAATTCCCTGCTAGCACCTTCTCGGTGCCTGGGAAGAAGAAGTGTTCACATTGCTTCGCAGAATCGCTTTTGTGCAGAAAACACTAACACTTGTTCAGAACGAAAGAAAGCACAGAGCCCCATATTTGCTGTTGTCCTGGAGAGCTTGCAGAGCACTGGGGAAAGGCAGGCAGAGAATTCCCTGCTAGCACCTTCTCTGTGCCTGGGAAGCAGAAGTGTTCACATTGCTTCGCAGAATCGCTTTTGTGCAGAAAACACTAACACTTGTTCAGAACGAAAGAAAGCACAGAGCCCCAGATTTTATGTTGTCCTGGAGAGCTTGCAGAGCACTGGGGAAAGGCAGGCAGAGAATTCCCTGCTAGCACCTTCTCTCTGCGCGGGAATGAGAAGTGTTCACATTGCTTCGCAGAATCGCTTTTGTGCAGAAAACACTAACACTTGTTCAGAACGAAAGAAAGCACAGAGCCCCAGATTTTATGTTGTCCTGGAGAGCTTGCAGAGCACTGGGGAAAGGCAGGCAGAGAATTCCCTGCTAGCACCTTCTCTCTGCGCGGGAATGAGAAGTGTTCACATTTTTTCGCAGAATCGCATTTGCGTCGCTTCAGAGAACACAAAAGCTTGTTCAGGACGAAAGAAAGCACAGAGCCCCAGATTTGCTGTTACCCTGGAGAGCTTGCAGAGCACTGGGGAAAGCAGGCAGAGAATTCCCTGCTAGCACCTTCTCTCTGCGCGGGAATGAGAAGTGTTCACATTGCTTCGCAGAATCGCTTTTGTGCAGAAAACACTAACACTTGTTCAGAACGAAAGAAAGCACAGAGCCCCAGATTTGCTGTTGTCCTGGAGAGCTTGCAGAGCACTGGGGAAAGGCAGGCAGAGAATTCCCTGCTAGCACCTTCTCTCTGCGCGGGAATGAGAAGTGTTCACATTTTTTCGCAGAATCGCATTTGCGTCGCTTCAGAGAACACAAAAGCTTGTTCAGGAGGAAAGAAAGCACAGAGCCCCAGATTTGCTGTTACCCTGGAGAGCCTGCAGAGCACTGGGGAAAGCAGGCAGAGAATTCCCTGCTAGCACCTTCTCTGTGCGCGGGAAGGCAAAGTGTTCACATTTCCTCGCAGAATCGCTTTTGTGCAGAAAACACTAACACTTGTTCAGAACGAAAGAAAGCACAGAGCCCCAGATTTTATGTTGTCCTGGAGAGCTTGCAGAGCACTGGGGAAAGGCAGGCAGAGAACTCCCTGCTAGCACCGTCTCTGTGCGCGGGAAGGAAAAGTGTTCACATTTTTTCGCAGAATCGCATTTGCGTCGCTGCAGAGAACACAAAAGCTTGTTCAGGACGAAAGAAAGCACAGAGCCCCAGATTTGCTGTTACCCTGGAGAGCTTGCAGAGCACTGGGGAAAGGCAGGCAGAGAATTCCCTGCTAGCACCTTCTCTGTGCGCGGGAAGGCAAAGTGTTCACATTTCCTCGCAGAATCGCTTTTGTGCAGAAAACACTAACACTTGTTCAGAACGAAAGAAAGCACAGAGCCCCAGATTTTATGTTGTCCTGGAGAGCTTGCAGAGCACTGGGGAAAGGCAGGCAGAGAATTCCCTGCTAGCACCTTCTCTGTGCCTGGGAAGAAGAAGTGTTCACATTGCTTCGCAGAATCGCTTTTGTGCAGAAAACACTAACACTTGTTCAGAACGAAAGAAAGCACAGAGCCCCAGATTTGCTGTTGTCCTGGAGAGCTTGCAGAGCACTGGGGAAAGGCAGGCAGAGAATTCCCTGCTAGCACCTTCTCTCTGCGCGGGAATGAGAAGTGTTCACATTTTTTCGCAGAATCGCATTTGCGTCGCTTCAGAGAACACAAAAGCTTGTTCAGGACGAAAGAAAGCACAGAGCCCCAGATTTGCTGTTACCCTGGAGAGCCTGCAGAGCACTGGGGAAAGCAGGCAGAGAATTCCCTGCTAGCACCTTCTCTGTGCGCGGGAAGGCAAAGTGTTCACATTTCCTCGCAGAATCGCTTTTGTGCAGAAAACACTAACACTTGTTCAGAACGAAAGAAAGCACAGAGCCCCAGATTTTATGTTGTCCTGGAGAGCTTGCAGAGCACTGGGGAAAGGCAGGCAGAGAACTCCCTGCTAGCACCGTCTCTGTGCGCGGGAAGGAAAAGTGTTCACATTTTTTCGCAGAATCGCATTTGCGTCGCTGCAGAGAACACAAAAGCTTGTTCAGGACGAAAGAAAGCACAGAGCCCCAGATTTGCTGTTACCCTGGAGAGCTTGCAGAGCACTGGGGAAAGGCAGGCAGAGAATTCCCTGCTAGCACCTTCTCTGTGCGCGGGAAGGCAAAGTGTTCACATTTCCTCGCAGAATCGCTTTTGTGCAGAAAACACTAACACTTGTTCAGAACGAAAGAAAGCACAGAGCCCCAGATTTTATGTTGTCCTGGAGAGCTTGCAGAGCACTGGGGAAAGGCAGGCAGAGAATTCCCTGCTAGCACCTTCTCTGTGCCTGGGAAGAAGAAGTGTTCACATTGCTTCGCAGAATCGCTTTTGTGCAGAAAACACTAACACTTGTTCAGAACGAAAGAAAGCACAGAGCCCCAGATTTGCTGTTGTCCTGGAGAGCTTGCAGAGCACTGGGGAAAGGCAGGCAGAGAATTCCCTGCTAGCACCTTCTCTGTGCCTGGGAAGCAGAAGTGTTCACATTGCTTCGCAGAATCGCTTTTGTGCAGAAAACACTAACACTTGTTCAGAACGAAAGAAAGCACAGAGCCCCAGATTTTATGTTGTCCTGGAGAGCTTGCAGAGCACTGGGGAAAGGCAGGCAGAGAATTCCCTGCTAGCACCTTCTCTCTGCGCGGGAATGAGAAGTGTTCAGATTGCTTCGCAGAATCGCATTTGCGTCGCTTCAGAGAACACAAAAGCTTGTTCAGGACGAAAGAAAGCACAGAGCCCCAGATTTGCTGTTACCCTGGAGAGCTTGCAGAGCACTGGGGAAAGCAGGCAGAGAATTCCCTGCTAGCACCTTCTCTGTGGGCGGGAAGGCAAAGTGTTCACATTTCCTCGCAGAATCGCTTTTGTGCAGAAAACACTAACACTTGTTCAGAACGAAAGAAAGCACAGAGCCCCAGATTTTATGTTGTCCTGGAGAGCTTGCAGAGCACTGGGGAAAGGCAGGCAGAGAATTCCCTGCTAGCACCTTCTCTCTGCGCAGGAATGAGAAGTGTTCACATTGCTTCGCAGAATCGCTTTTGTGCAGAAAACACTAACACTTGTTCAGAACGAAAGAAAGCACAGAGCCCCAGATTTTATGTTGTCCTGGAGAGCTTGCAGAGCACTGGGGAAAGGCAGGCAGAGAATTCCCTGCTAGCACCGTCTCTGTGCGCGGGAAGGAAAAGTGTTCACATTTTTTCACAGAATCGCTTTTGCGTCGCTGCAGAGAACAAAAAAGCTTTTTCAGGACGAAAGAAAGCACAGAGCCCCAGATTTGCTGTTACCCTGGAGAGCTTGCAGAGCACTGGGGAAAGCAGGCAGAGAATTCCCTGCTAGCACCTTCTCTGTGCGCGGGAAGGCAAAGTGTTCACATTTCCTCGCAGAATCGCTTTTGTGCAGAAAACACTAACACTTGTTCAGAACGAAAGAAAGCACAGAGCCCCAGATTTTGTGTTGTCCTGGAGAGCTTGCAGAGCACTGGGGAAAGGCAGGCAGAGAATTCCCTGCTAGCACCTTCTCGGTGCCTGGGAAGAAGAAGTGTTCACATTGCTTCGCAGAATCGCTTTTGTGCAGAAAACACTAACACTTGTTCAGGACGAAAGAAAGCACAGAGCCCCAGATTTGCTGTTGTCCTGGAGAGCTTGCAGAGCACTGGGGAAAGGCAGGCAGAGAATTCCCTGCTAGCACCTTCTCGGTGCCTGGGAAGAAGAAGTGTTCACATTGCTTCGCAGAATCGCTTTTGTGCAGAAAACACTAACACTTGTTCAGAACGAAAGAAAGCACAGAGCCCCAGATTTGCTGTTGTGCTGGAGAGCTTGCAGAGCACTGGGGAAAGGCAGGCAGAGAATTCCCTGCTAGCACCTTCTCTGTGCCTGGGAAGCAGAAGTGTTCACATTGCTTCGCAGAATCGCTTTTGTGCAGAAAACACTAACACTTGTTCAGAACGAAAGAAAGCACAGAGACCCAGATTTTATGTTGTCCTGGAGAGCTTGCAGAGCACTGGGGAAAGGCAGGCAGAGAATTCCCTGCTAGCACCTTCTCTCTGCGCGGGAATGAGAAGTGTTCACATTGCTTCGCAGAATCGCTTTTGTGCAGAAAACACTAACACTTGTTCAGAACGAAAGAAAGCACAGAGCCCCAGATTTTATGTTGTCCTGGAGAGCTTGCAGAGCACTGGGGAAAGGCAGGCAGAGAATTCCCTGCTAGCACCTTCTCGGTGCCTGGGAAGAAGAAGTGTTCACATTGCTTCGCAGAATCGCTTTTGTGCAGAAAACACTAACACTTGTTCAGAACGAAAGAAAGCACAGAGCCCCAGATTTTATGTTGTGCTGGAGAGCTTGCAGAGCACTGGGGAAAGGCAGGCAGAGAATTCCCTGCTAGCACCTTCTCTGTGCCTGGGAAGCAGAAGTGTTCACATTGCTTCGCAGAATCGCTTTTGTGCAGAAAACACTAACACTTGTTCAGAACGAAAGAAAGCACAGAGACCCAGATTTTATGTTGTCCTGGAGAGCTTGCAGAGCACTGGGGAAAGGCAGGCAGAGAATTCCCTGCTAGCACCTTCTCTCTGCGCGGGAATGAGAAGTGTTCACATTGCTTCGCAGAATCGCTTTTGTGCAGAAAACACTAACACTTGTTCAGAACGAAAGAAAGCACAGAGCCCCAGATTTTATGTTGTCCTGGAGAGCTTGCAGAGCACTGGGGAAAGGCAGGCAGAGAATTCCCTGCTAGCACCGTCTCTGTGCGCGGGAAGGAAAAGTGTTCACATTTTTTCGCAGAATCGCATTTGCGTCGCTGCAGAGAACACAAAAGCTTGTTCAGGACGAAAGAAAGCACAGAGCCCCAGATTTGCTGTTACCCTGGAGAGCTTGCAGAGCACTGGGGAAAGCAGGCAGAGAATTCCCTGCTAGCACCTTCTCTGTGCGCGGGAAGGCAAAGTGTTCACATTTCCTCGCAGAATCGCTTTTGTGCAGAAAACACTAACACTTGTTCAGAACGAAAGAAAGCACAGAGCCCCAGATTTTATGTTGTCCTGGAGAGCTTGCAGAGCACTGGGGAAAGGCAGGCAGAGAATTCCCTGCTAGCACCTTCTCGGTGCCTGGGAAGAAGAAGTGTTCACATTGCTTCGCAGAATCGCTTTTGTGCAGAAAACACTAACACTTGTTCAGAACGAAAGAAAGCACAGAGCCCCAGATTTGCTGTTGTCCTGGAGAGCTTGCAGAGCACTGGGGAAAGGCAGGCAGAGAATTCCCTGCTAGCACCTTCTCTGTGCCTGGGAAGCAGAAGTGTTCACATTGCTTGGCAGAATCGCTTTTGTGCAGAAAACACTAACACTTGTTCAGAACGAAAGAAAGCACAGAGCCCCAGATTTTATGTTGTCCTGGAGAGCTTGCAGAGCACTGGGGAAAGGCAGGCAGAGAATTCCCTGCTAGCACCGTCTCTGTGCGCGGGAAGGCAAAGTGTTCACATTTCCTCGCAGAATCGCTTTTGTGCAGAAAACACTAACACTTGTTCAGAACGAAAGAAAGCACAGAGCCCCAGATTTTGTGTTGTCCTGGAGAGCTTGCAGAGCACTGGGGAAAGGCAGGCAGAGAATTCCCTGCTAGCACCTTCTCGGTGCCTGGGAAGAAGAAGTGTTCACATTGCTTCGCAGAATCGCTTTTGTGCAGAAAACACTAACACTTGTTCAGGACGAAAGAAAGCACAGAGCCCCAGATTTGCTGTTGTGCTGGAGAGCTTGCAGAGCACTGGGGAAAGGCAGGCAGAGAATTCCCTGCTAGCACCTTCTCTGTGCCTGGGAAGCAGAAGTGTTCACATTGCTTCGCAGAATCGCTTTTGTGCAGAAAACACTAACACTTGTTCAGAACGAAAGAAAGCACAGAGACCCAGATTTTATGTTGTCCTGGAGAGCTTGCAGAGCACTGGGGAAAGGCAGGCAGAGAATTCCCTGCTAGCACCTTCTCTCTGCGCGGGAATGAGAAGTGTTCACATTGCTTCGCAGAATCGCTTTTGTGCAGAAAACACTAACACTTGTTCAGAACGAAAGAAAGCACAGAGCCCCAGATTTTATGTTGTCCTGGAGAGCTTGCAGAGCACTGGGGAAAGGCAGGCAGAGAATTCCCTGCTAGCACCTTCTCGGTGCCTGGGAAGAAGAAGTGTTCACATTGCTTCGCAGAATCGCTTTTGTGCAGAAAACACTAACACTTGTTCAGAACGAAAGAAAGCACAGAGCCCCAGATTTGCTGTTGTGCTGGAGAGCTTGCAGAGCACTGGGGAAAGGCAGGCAGAGAATTCCCTGCTAGCACCTTCTCGGTGCCTGGGAAGCAGAAGTGTTCACATTGCTTCGCAGAATCGCTTTTGTGCAGAAAACACTAACACTTGTTCAGAACGAAAGAAAGCACAGAGCCCCAGATTTTATGTTGTCCTGGAGAGCTTGCAGAGCACTGGGGAAAGGCAGGCAGAGAATTCCCTGCTAGCACCGTCTCTGTGCGCGGGAAGGAAAAGTGTTCACATTTTTTCGCAGAATCGCATTTGCGTCGCTGCAGAGAACACAAAAGCTTGTTCAGGACGAAAGAAAGCACAGAGCCCCAGATTTGCTGTTACCCTGGAGAGCTTGCAGAGCACTGGGGAAAGCAGGCAGAGAATTCCCTGCTAGCACCTTCTCTGTGCGCGGGAAGGCAAAGTGTTCACATTTCCTCGCAGAATCGCTTTTGTGCAGAAAACACTAACACTTGTTCAGGACGAAAGAAAGCACAGAGCCCCAGATTTTATGTTGTCCTGGAGAGCTTGCAGAGCACTGGGGAAAGGCAGGCAGAGAATTCCCTGCTAGCACCTTCTCGGTGCCTGGGAAGAAGAAGTGTTCACATTGCTTCGCAGAATTGCTTTTGTGCAGAAAACACTAACACTTGTTCAGAACGAAAGAAAGCACAGAGCCCCAGATTTGCTGTTGTCCTGGAGAGCTTGCAGAGCACTGGGGAAAGGCAGGCAGAGAATTCCCTGCTAGCACCTTCTCTCTGCGCGGGAATGAGAAGTGTTCACATTGCTTCGCAGAATCGCTTTTGTGCAGAAAACACTAACACTTGTTCAGAACGAAAGAAAGCACAGAGCCCCAGATTTTGTGTTGTCCTGGAGAGCTTGCAGAGCACTGGGGAAAGGCAGGCAGAGAATTCCCTGCTAGCACCTTCTCTCTGCGCGGGAATGAGAAGTGTTCACATTTTTTCGCAGAATCGCATTTGCGTCGCTGCAGAGAACACAAAAGCTTGTTCAGGACGAAAGAAAGCACAGAGCCCCAGATTTGCTGTTACCCTGGAGAGCTTGCAGAGCACTGGGGAAAGGCAGGCAGAGAATTCCCTGCTAGCACCTTCTCTGTGCGCGGGAAGGCAAAGTGTTCACATTTCCTCGCAGAATCGCTTTTGTGCAGAAAACACTAACACTTGTTCAGAACGAAAGAAAGCACAGAGCCCCAGATTTTATGTTGTCCTGGAGAGCTTGCAGAGCACTGGGGAAAGGCAGGCAGAGAATTCCCTGCTAGCACCTTCTCGGTGCCTGGGAAGAAGAAGTGTTCACATTGCTTCGCAGAATCGCTTTTGTGCAGAAAACACTAACACTTGTTCAGAACGAAAGAAAGCACAGAGCCCCAGATTTGCTGTTGTCCTGGAGAGCTTGCAGAGCACTGGGGAAAGGCAGGCAGAGAATTCCCTGCTAGCACCTTCTCTGTGCCTGGGAAGCAGAAGTGTTCACATTGCTTCGCAGAATCGCTTTTGTGCAGAAAACACTAACACTTGTTCAGAACGAAAGAAAGCACAGAGCCCCAGATTTTATGTTGTCCTGGAGAGCTTGCAGAGCACTGGGGAAAGGCAGGCAGAGAATTCCCTGCTAGCACCTTCTCTCTGCGCGGGAATGAGAAGTGTTCACATTGCTTCGCAGAATCGCTTTTGTGCAGAAAACACTAACACTTGTTCAGAACGAAAGAAAGCACAGAGCCCCAGATTTTATGTTGTCCTGGAGAGCTTGCAGAGCACTGGGGAAAGGCAGGCAGAGAATTCCCTGCTAGCACCGTCTCTGTGCGCGGGAAGGAAAAGTGTTCACATTTTTTCGCAGAATCGCATTTGCGTCGCTGCAGAGAACACAAAAGCTTGTTCAGGACGAAAGAAAGCACAGAGCCCCAGATTTGCTGTTACCCTGGAGAGCTTGCAGAGCACTGGGGAAAGCAGGCAGAGAATTCCCTGCTAGCACCTTCTCTGTGCGCGGGAAGGCAAAGTGTTCACATTTCCTCGCAGAATCGCTTTTGTGCAGAAAACACTAACACTTGTTCAGAACGAAAGAAAGCACAGAGCCCCAGATTTTATGTTGTCCTGGAGAGCTTGCAGAGCACTGGGGAAAGGCAGGCAGAGAATTCCCTGCTAGCACCTTCTCTGTGCCTGGGAAGAAGAAGTGTTCACATTGCTTCGCAGAATAGCTTTTGTGCAGAAAACACTAACACTTGTTCAGAACGAAAGAAAGCACTGAGCCCCAGATTTGCTGTTGTCCTGGAGAGCTTGCAGAGCACTGGGGAAAGGCAGGCAGAGAATTCCCTGCTAGCACCTTCTCTCTGCGCGGGAATGAGAAGTGTTCACATTGCTTCGCAGAATCGCTTTTGTGCAGAAAACACTAACACTTGTTCAGGACGAAAGAAAGCACAGAGCCCCAGATTTTATGTTGTCCTGGAGAGCTTGCAGAGCACTGGGGAAAGGCAGGCAGAGAATTCCCTGCTAGCACCTTCTCTCTGCGCGGGAATGAGAAGTGTTCACATTGCTTCGCAGAATCGCTTTTGTGCAGAAAACACTAACACTTGTTCAGAACGAAAGAAAGCACAGAGCCCCAGATTTTATGTTGTCCTGGAGAGCTTGCAGAGCACTGGGGAAAGGCAGGCAGAGAATTCCCTGCTAGCACCTTCTCTCTGCGCGGGAATGAGAAGTGTTCACATTTTTTCGCAGAATCGCATTTGCGTCGCTGCAGAGAACACAAAAGCTTGTTCAGGACGAAAGAAAGCACAGAGCCCCAGATTTGCTGTTGTGCTGGAGAGCTTGCAGAGCACTGGGGAAAGCAGGCAGAGAATTCCCTGCTAGCACCTTCTCTGTGCGCGGGAAGGCAAAGTGTTCACATTTCCTCGCAGAATCGCTTTTGTGCAGAAAACACTAACACTTGTTCAGAACGAAAGAAAGCACAGAGCCCCAGATTTTATGTTGTCCTGGAGAGCTTGCAGAGCACTGGGGAAAGGCAGGCAGAGAATTCCCTGCTAGCACCTTCTCTGTGCCTGGGAAGCAGAAGTGTTCACATTGCTTCGCAGAATCGCTTTTGTGCAGAAAACACTAACACTTGTTCAGAACGAAAGAAAGCACAGAGCCCCAGATTTGCTGTTGTCCTGGAGAGCTTGCAGAGCACTGGGGAAAGGCAGGCAGAGAATTCCCTGCTAGCACCTTCTCTGTGCCTGGGAAGCAGAAGTGTTCACATTGCTTCGCAGAATCGCTTTTGTGCAGAAAACACTAACACTTGTTCAGAACGAAAGAAAGCACAGAGCCCCAGATTTTATGTTGTCCTGGAGAGCTTGCAGAGCACTGGGGAAAGGCAGGCAGAGAATTCCCTGCTAGCACCGTCTCTGTGCGCGGGAAGGAAAAGTGTTCACATTTTTTCGCAGAATCGCATTTGCGTCGCTGCAGAGAACACAAAAGCTTGTTCAGGACGAAAGAAAGCACAGAGCCCCAGATTTGCTGTTACCCTGGAGAGCTTGCAGAGCACTGGGGAAAGCAGACAGAGAATTCCCTGCTAGCACCTTCTCTGTGCGCGGGAAGGCAAAGTGTTCACATTTCCTCGCAGAATCGCTTTTGTGCAGAAAACACTAACACTTGTTCAGGACGAAAGAAAGCACAGAGCCCCAGATTTTATGTTGTCCTGGAGAGCTTGCAGAGCACTGGGGAAAGGCAGGCAGAGAATTCCCTGCTAGCACCTTCTCGGTGCCTGGGAAGAAGAAGTGTTCACATTGCTTCGCAGAATCGCTTTTGTGCAGAAAACACTAACACTTGTTCAGAACGAAAGAAAGCACAGAGCCCCAGATTTGCTGTTGTCCTGGAGAGCTTGCAGAGCACTGGGGAAAGGCAGGCAGAGAATTCCCTGCTAGCACCTTCTCTCTGCGCGGGAATGAGAAGTGTTCACATTGCTTCGCAGAATCGCTTTTGTGCAGAAAACACTAACACTTGTTCAGAACGAAAGAAAGCACAGAGCCCCAGATTTTGTGTTGTCCTGGAGAGCTTGCAGAGCACTGGGGAAAGGCAGGCAGAGAATTCCCTGCTAGCACCGTCTCTGTGCGCGGGAAGGAAAAGTGTTCACATTTTTTCGCAGAATCGCATTTGCGTCGCTGCAGAGAACACAAAAGCTTGTTCAGGACGAAAGAAAGCACAGAGCCCCAGATTTGCTGTTACCCTGGAGAGCTTGCAGAGCACTGGGGAAAGCAGACAGAGAATTCCCTGCTAGCACCTTCTCTGTGCGCGGGAAGGCAAAGTGTTCACATTTCCTCGCAGAATCGCTTTTGTGCAGAAAACACTAACACTTGTTCAGGACGAAAGAAAGCACAGAGCCCCAGATTTTATGTTGTCCTGGAGAGCTTGCAGAGCACTGGGGAAAGGCAGGCAGAGAATTCCCTGCTAGCACCTTCTCGGTGCCTGGGAAGAAGAAGTGTTCACATTGCTTCGCAGAATCGCTTTTGTGCAGAAAACACTAACACTTGTTCAGAACGAAAGAAAGCACAGAGCCCCAGATTTGCTGTTGTCCTGGAGAGCTTGCAGAGCACTGGGGAAAGGCAGGCAGAGAATTCCCTGCTAGCACCTTCTCTCTGCGCGGGAATGAGAAGTGTTCACATTGCTTCGCAGAATCGCTTTTGTGCAGAAAACACTAACACTTGTTCAGAACGAAAGAAAGCACAGAGCCCCAGATTTTGTGTTGTCCTGGAGAGCTTGCAGAGCACTGGGGAAAGGCAGGCAGAGAATTCCCTGCTAGCACCTTCTCTCTGCGCGGGAATGAGAAGTGTTCACATTTTTTCGCAGAATCGCATTTGCGTCGCTGCAGAGAACACAAAAGCTTGTTCAGGACGAAAGAAAGCACAGAGCCCCAGATTTGCTGTTACCCTGGAGAGCTTGCAGAGCACTGGGGAAAGGCAGGCAGAGAATTCCCTGCTAGCACCTTCTCTGTGCGCGGGAAGGCAAAGTGTTCACATTTCCTCGCAGAATCGCTTTTGTGCAGAAAACACTAACACTTGTTCAGAACGAAAGAAAGCACAGAGCCCCAGATTTTATGTTGTCCTGGAGAGCTTGCAGAGCACTGGGGAAAGGCAGGCAGAGAATTCCCTGCTAGCACCTTCTCGGTGCCTGGGAAGAAGAAGTGTTCACATTGCTTCGCAGAATCGCTTTTGTGCAGAAAACACTAACACTTGTTCAGAACGAAAGAAAGCACAGAGCCCCAGATTTGCTGTTGTCCTGGAGAGCTTGCAGAGCACTGGGGAAAGGCAGGCAGAGAATTCCCTGCTAGCACCTTCTCTGTGCCTGGGAAGCAGAAGTGTTCACATTGCTTCGCAGAATCGCTTTTGTGCAGAAAACACTAACACTTGTTCAGAACGAAAGAAAGCACAGAGCCCCAGATTTTATGTTGTCCTGGAGAGCTTGCAGAGCACTGGGGAAAGGCAGGCAGAGAATTCCCTGCTAGCACCTTCTCTCTGCGCGGGAATGAGAAGTGTTCACATTGCTTCGCAGAATCGCTTTTGTGCAGAAAACACTAACACTTGTTCAGAACGAAAGAAAGCACAGAGCCCCAGATTTTATGTTGTCCTGGAGAGCTTGCAGAGCACTGGGGAAAGGCAGGCAGAGAATTCCCTGCTAGCACCGTCTCTGTGCGCGGGAAGGAAAAGTGTTCACATTTTTTCGCAGAATCGCATTTGCGTCGCTGCAGAGAACACAAAAGCTTGTTCAGGACGAAAGAAAGCACAGAGCCCCAGATTTGCTGTTACCCTGGAGAGCTTGCAGAGCACTGGGGAAAGCAGGCAGAGAATTCCCTGCTAGCACCTTCTCTGTGCGCGGGAAGGCAAAGTGTTCACATTTCCTCGCAGAATCGCTTTTGTGCAGAAAACACTAACACTTGTTCAGAACGAAAGAAAGCACAGAGCCCCAGATTTTATGTTGTCCTGGAGAGCTTGCAGAGCACTGGGGAAAGGCAGGCAGAGAATTCCCTGCTAGCACCTTCTCTGTGCCTGGGAAGAAGAAGTGTTCACATTGCTTCGCAGAATAGCTTTTGTGCAGAAAACACTAACACTTGTTCAGAACGAAAGAAAGGACTGATCCCCAGATTTGCTGTTGTCCTGGAGAGCTTGCAGAGCACTGGGGAAAGGCAGGCAGAGAATTCCCTGCTAGCACCTTCTCTCTGCGCGGGAATGAGAAGTGTTCACATTGCTTCGCAGAATCGCTTTTGTGCAGAAAACACTAACACTTGTTCAGAACGAAAGAAAGGACAGAGCCCCAGATTTTATGTTGTCCTGGAGAGCTTGCAGAGCACTGGGGAAAGGCAGGCAGAGAATTCCCTGCTAGCACCTTCTCTCTGCGCGGGAATGAGAAGTGTTCACATTGCTTCGCAGAATCGCTTTTGTGCAGAAAACACTAACACTTGTTCAGAACGAAAGAAAGCACAGAGCCCCAGATTTTATGTTGTCCTGGAGAGCTTGCAGAGCACTGGGGAAAGGCAGGCAGAGAATTCCCTGCTAGCACCTTCTCTCTGCGCGGGAATGAGAAGTGTTCACATTTTTTCGCAGAATCGCATTTGCGTCGCTGCAGAGAACACAAAAGCTTGTTCAGGACGAAAGAAAGCACAGAGCCCCAGATTTGCTGTTACCCTGGAGAGCTTGCAGAGCACTGGGGAAAGCAGGCAGAGAATTCCCTGCTAGCACCTTCTCTGTGCGCGGGAAGGCAAAGTGTTCACATTTCCTCGCAGAATCGCTTTTGTGCAGAAAACACTAACACTTGTTCAGAACGAAAGAAAGCACAGAGCCCCAGATTTTATGTTGTCCTGGAGAGCTTGCAGAGCACTGGGGAAAGGCAGGCAGAGAATTCCCTGCTAGCACCTTCTCGGTGCCTGAGAAGAAGAAGTGTTCACATTGCTTCGCAGAATCGCTTTTGTGCAGAAAACACTAACACTTGTTCAGAACGAAAGAAAGCACAGAGCCCCAGATTTTATGTTGTCCTGGAGAGCTTGCAGAGCACTGGGGAAAGGCAGGCAGAGAATTCCCTGCTAGCACCTTCTCTGTGCCTGGGAAGCAGAAGTGTTCACATTGCTTCGCAGAATCGCTTTTGTGCAGAAAACACTAACACTTGTTCAGAACGAAAGAAAGCACAGAGCCCCAGATTTGCTGTTGTCCTGGAGAGCTTGCAGAGCACTGGGGAAAGGCAGGCAGAGAATTCCCTGCTAGCACCTTCTCTCTGCGCGGGAATGAGAAGTGTTCACATTGCTTCGCAGAATCGCTTTTGTGCAGAAAACACTAACACTTGTTCAGAACGAAAGAAAGCACAGAGCCCCAGATTTTGTGTTGTCCTGGAGAGCTTGCAGAGCACTGGGGAAAGGCAGGCAGAGAATTCCCTGCTAGCACCTTCTCTCTGCGCGGGAATGAGAAGTGTTCACATTTTTTCGCAGAATCGCATTTGCGTCGCTGCAGAGAACACAAAAGCTTGTTCAGGACGAAAGAAAGCACAGAGCCCCAGATTTGCTGTTACCCTGGAGAGCTTGCAGAGCACTGGGGAAAGGCAGGCAGAGAATTCCCTGCTAGCACCTTCTCTGTGCGCGGGAAGGCAAAGTGTTCACATTTCCTCGCAGAATCGCTTTTGTGCAGAAAACACTAACACTTGTTCAGAACGAAAGAAAGCACAGAGCCCCAGATTTTATGTTGTCCTGGAGAGCTTGCAGAGCACTGGGGAAAGGCAGGCAGAGAATTCCCTGCTAGCACCTTCTCGGTGCCTGGGAAGAAGAAGTGTTCACATTGCTTCGCAGAATCGCTTTTGTGCAGAAAACACTAACACTTGTTCAGAACGAAAGAAAGCACAGAGCCCCAGATTTGCTGTTGTCCTGGAGAGCTTGCAGAGCACTGGGAAAAGGCAGGCAGAGAATTCCCTGCTAGCACCTTCTCTGTGCCTGGGAAGCAGAAGTGTTCACATTGCTTCGCAGAATCGCTTTTGTGCAGAAAACACTAACACTTGTTCAGAACGAAAGAAAGCACAGAGCCCCAGATTTTATGTTGTCCTGGAGAGCTTGCAGAGCACTGGGGAAAGGCAGGCAGAGAATTCCCTGCTAGCACCTTCTCTCTGTGCGGGAATGAGAAGTGTTCACATTGCTTCGCAGAATCGCTTTTGTGCAGAAAACACTAACACTTGTTCAGAACGAAAGAAAGCACAGAGACCCAGATTTTATGTTGTCCTGGAGAGCTTGCAGAGCACTGGGGAAAGGCAGGCAGAGAATTCCCTGCTAGCACCGTCTCTGTGCGCGGGAAGGAAAAGTGTTCACATTTTTTCGCAGAATCGCATTTCCGTCGCTGCAGAGAACACAAAAGCTTGTTCAGGACGAAAGAAAGCACAGAGCCCCAGATTTGCTGTTACCCTGGAGAGCTTGCAGAGCACTGGGGAAAGCAGGCAGAGAATTCCCTGCTAGCACCTTCTCTGTGCGCGGGAAGGCAAAGTGTTCACATTTCCTCGCAGAATCGCTTTTGTGCAGAAAACACTAACACTTGTTCAGAACGAAAGAAAGCACAGAGACCCAGATTTGCTGTTGTCCTGGAGAGCTTGCAGAGCACTGGGGAAAGGCAGGCAGAGAATTCCCTGCTAGCACCTTCTCTCTGCGCGGGAATGAGAAGTGTTCACATTGCTTCGCAGAATCGCTTTTGTGCAGAAAACACTAACACTTGTTCAGAACGAAAGAAAGCACAGAGCCCCAGATTTTATGTTGTCCTGGAGAGCTTGCAGAGCACTGGGGAAAGGCAGGCAGAGAATTCCCTGCTAGCACCGTCTCTGTGCGCGGGAAGGAAAAGTGTTCACATTTTTTCGCAGAATCGCATTTGCGTCGCTGCAGAGAACACAAAAGCTTGTTCAGGACGAAAGAAAGCACAGAGCCCCAGATTTGCTGTTACCCTGGAGAGCTTGCAGAGCACTGGGGAAAGCAGGCAGAGAATTCCCTGCTAGCACCTTCTCTGTGCGCGGGAAGGCAAAGTGTTCACATTTCCTCGCAGAATCGCTTTTGTGCAGAAAACAGTAACACTTGTTCAGAACGAAAGAAAGCACAGAGCCCCAGATTTTATGTTGTCCTGGAGAGCTTGCAGAGCACTGGGGAAAGGCAGGCAGAGAATTCCCTGCTAGCACCTTCTCGGTGCCTGGGAAGAAGAAGTGTTCACATTGCTTCGCAGAATCGCTTTTGTGCAGAAAACACTAACACTTGTTCAGAACGAAAGAAAGCACAGAGCCCCAGATTTGCTGTTGTGCTGGAGAGCTTGCAGAGCACTGGGGAAAGGCAGGCAGAGAATTCCCTGCTAGCACCTTCTCTGTGCGCGGGAAGGCAAAGTGTTCACATTGCTTCGCAGAATCGCTTTTGTGCAGAAAACACTAACACTTGTTCAGAATGAAAGAAAGCACAGAGCCCCAGATTTGCTGTTGTCCTGGAGAGCTTGCAGAGCACTGGGAAAGGCAGGCAGAGAATTCCCTGCTAGCACCTTCTCTGTGCGCGGGAAGGCAAAGTGTTCACATTTCCTCGCAGAATCGCTTTTGTGCAGAAAACACTAACACTTGTTCAGAACGAAAGAAAGCACAGAGCCCCAGATTTTATGTTGTCCTGGAGAGCTTGCAGAGCACTGGGGAAAGGCAGGCAGAGAATTCCCTGCTAGCACCTTCTCTGTGCCTGGGAAGAAGAAGTGTTCACATTGCTTCGCAGAATCGCTTTTGTGCAGAAAACACTAACACTTGTTCAGAACGAAAGAAAGCACAGAGCCCCAGATTTGCTGTTACCCTGGAGAGCTTGCAGAGCACTGGGGAAAGCAGGCAGAGAATTCCCTGCTAGCACCTTCTCTGTGCGCGGGAAGGCAAAGTGTTCACATTTCCTCGCAGAATCGCTTTTGTGCAGAAAACACTAACACTTGTTCAGAACGAAAGAAAGCACAGAGCCCCAGATTTTATGTTGTCCTGGAGAGCTTGCAGAGCACTGGGGAAAGGCAGGCAGAGAATTCCCTGCTAGCACCTTCTCGGTGCCTGGGAAGAAGAAGTGTTCACATTGCTTCGCAGAATCGCTTTTGTGCAGAAAACACTAACACTTGTTCAGAACGAAAGAAAGCACAGAGCCCCAGATTTTATGTTGTCCTGGAGAGCTTGCAGAGCACTGGGGAAAGGCAGGCAGAGAATTCCCTGCTAGCACCTTCTCTCTGCGCGGGAATGAGAAGTGTTCACATTGCTTCGCAGAATCGCTTTTGTGCAGAAAACACTAACACTTGTTCAGAATGAAAGAAAGCACAGAGCCCCAGATTTGCTGTTGTCCTGGAGAGCTTGCAGAGCACTGGGAAAGGCAGGCAGAGAATTCCCTGCTAGCACCTTCTCTGTGCGCGGGAAGGCAAAGTGTTCACATTTCCTCGCAGAATCGCTTTTGTGCAGAAAACACTAACACTTGTTCAGAACGAAAGAAAGCACAGAGACCCAGATTTTATGTTGTCCTGGAGAGCTTGCAGAGCACTGGGGAACGGCAGGCAGAGAATTCCCTGCTAGCACCTTCTCTCTGCGCGGGAAGGCAAAGTGTTCACATTTCCTCGCAGAATCGCTTTTGTGCAGAAAACACTAACACTTGTTCAGAACGAAAGAAAGCACAGAGACCCAGATTTTATGTTGTCCTGGAGAGCTTGCAGAGCACTGGGGAACGGCAGGCAGAGAATTCCCTGCTAGCACCTTCTCTCTGCGCGGGAAGGCAAAGTGTTCACATTGCTTCGCAGAATCGCTTTTGTGCAGAAAACACTAACACTTGTTCAGAACGAAAGAAAGCACAGAGCCCCAGATTTGCTGTTACCCTGGAGAGCTTGCAGAGCACTGGGGAAAGCAGGCAGAGAATTCCCTGCTAGCACCTTCTCTGTGCGCGGGAAGGCAAAGTGTTCACATTTCCTCGCAGAATCGCTTTTGTGCAGAAAACACTAACACTTGTTCAGAACGAAAGAAAGCACAGAGCCCCAGATTTTATGTTGTCCTGGAGAGCTTGCAGAGCACTGGGGAAAGGCAGGCAGAGAACTCCCTGCTAGCACCGTCTCTGAGCGCGGGAAGGAAAAGTGTTCACATTTTTTCGCAGAATCGCTTTTGTGCAGAAAACACTAACACTTGTTCAGAACGAAAGAAAGCACAGAGACCCAGATTTTATGTTGTCCTGGAGAGCTTGCAGAGCACTGGGGAAAGGCAGGCAGAGAATTCCCTGCTAGCACCTTCTCTCTGCGCGGGAATGAGAAGTGTTCACATTGCTTCGCAGAATCGCTTTTGTGCAGAAAACACTAACACTTGTTCAGAACGAAAGAAAGCACATAGCCCCAGATTTTATGTTGTCCTGGAGAGCTTGCAGAGCACTGGGGAAAGGCATGCAGAGAATTCCCTGCTAGCACCTTCTCTCTGCGCGGGAATGAGAATTGTTCACATTGCTTCGCAGAATCGCATTTGCGTCGCTTCAGAGAACACAAAAGCTTGTTCAGGACGAAAGAAAGCACAGAGCCCCAGATTTGCTGTTACCCTGGAGAGCTTGCAGAGCACTGGGGAAAGGCAGGCAGAGAATTCCCTGCTAGCACCTTCTCTGTGCGCGGGAAGGCAAAGTGTTCACATTTCCTCGCAGAATCGCTTTTGTGCAGAAAACACTAACACTTGTTCAGAACGAAAGAAAGCACAGAGCCCCAGATTTTATGTTGTCCTGGAGAGCTTGCAGAGCACTGGGGAAAGGCAGGCAGAGAATTCCCTGCTAGCACCTTCTCTGTGCCTGGGAAGAAGAAGTGTTCACATTGCTTCGCAGAATCGCTTTTGTGCAGAAAACACTAACACTTGTTCAGAACGAAAGAAAGCACAGAGCCCCAGATTTGCTGTTGTCCTGGAGAGCTTGCAGAGCACTGGGGAAAGGCAGGCAGAGAATTCCCTGCTAGCACCTTCTCTGTGCGCGGGAAGGCAAAGTGTTCACATTTCCTCGCTGAATCGCTTTTGTGCAGAAAACACTAACACTTGTTCAGAACGAAAGAAAGCACAGAGCCCCAGATTTTATGTTGTCCTGGAGAGCTTGCAGAGCACTGGGGAAAGGCAGGCAGAGAATTCCCTGCTAGCACCTTCTCTGTGCCTGGGAAGAAGAAGTGTTCACATTGCTTCGCAGAATCGCTTTTGTGCAGAAAACACTAACACTTGTTCAGAACGAAAGAAAGCACAGAGCCCCAGATTTGCTGTTGTCCTGGAGAGCTTGCAGAGCACTGGGGAAAGGCAGGCAGAGAATTCCCTGCTAGCACCTTCTCTGTGCCTGGGAAGCAGAAGTGTTCACATTGCTTCGCAGAATCGCTTTTGTGCAGAAAACACTAACACTTGTTCAGAACGAAAGAAAGCACAGAGCCCCAGATTTTATGTTGTCCTGGAGAGCTTGCAGAGCACTGGGGAAAGGCAGGCAGAGAATTCCCTGCTAGCACCTTCTCTCTGCGCGGGAATGAGAAGTGTTCACATTGCTTCGCAGAATCGCTTTTGTGCAGAAAACACTAACACTTGTTCAGAACGAAAGAAAGCACAGAGCCCCAGATTTTATGTTGTCCTGGAGAGCTTGAAGAGCACTGGGGAAAGGCAGGCAGAGAATTCCCTGCTAGCACCTTCTCTCTGCGCGGGAATGAGAAGTGTTCACATTTTTTCGCAGAATCGCATTTGCGTCGCTGCAGAGAACACAAAAGCTTGTTCAGGACGAAAGAAAGCACAGAGCCCCAGATTTGCTGTTACCCTGGAGAGCTTGCAGAGCACTGGGGAAAGCAGGCAGAGAATTCCCTGCTAGCACCTTCTCTCTGCGCGGGAATGAGAAGTGTTCACATTGCTTCGCAGAATCGCTTTTGTGCAGAAAACACTAACACTTGTTCAGAACGAAAGAAAGCACAGAGCCCCAGATTTGCTGTTGTCCTGGAGAGCTTGCAGAGCACTGGGGAAAGGCAGGCAGAGAATTCCCTGCTAGCACCTTCTCTCTGCGCGGGAATGAGAAGTGTTCACATTTTTTCGCAGAATCGCATTTGCGTCGCTTCAGAGAACACAAAAGCTTGTTCAGGACGAAAGAAAGCACAGAGCCCCAGATTTGCTGTTACCCTGGAGAGCTTGCAGAGCACTGGGGAAAGCAGGCAGAGAATTCCCTGCTAGCACCTTCTCTGTGCGCGGGAAGGCAAAGTGTTCACATTTCCTCGCAGAATCGCTTTTGTGCAGAAAACACTAACACTTGTTCAGAACGAAAGAAAGCACAGAGCCCCAGATTTTATGTTGTCCTGGAGAGCTTGCAGAGCACTGGGGAAAGGCAGGCAGAGAACTCCCTGCTAGCACCGTCTCTGTGCGCGGGAAGGAAAAGTGTTCACATTTTTTCGCAGAATCGCATTTGCGTCGCTGCAGAGAACACAAAAGCTTGTTCAGGACGAAAGAAAGCACAGAGCCCCAGATTTGCTGTTACCCTGGAGAGCTTGCAGAGCACTGGGGAAAGGCAGGCAGAGAATTCCCTGCTAGCACCTTCTCTGTGCCTGGGAAGCAGAAGTGTTCACATTGCTTCGCAGAATCGCTTTTGTGCAGAAAACACTAACACTTGTTCAGAACGAAAGAAAGCACAGAGCCCCAGATTTTATGTTGTCCTGGAGAGCTTGCAGAGCACTGGGGAAAGGCAGGCAGAGAATTCCCTGCTAGCACCTTCTCTCTGCGCGGGAATGAGAAGTGTTCAGATTGCTTCGCAGAATCGCATTTGCGTCGCTTCAGAGAACACAAAAGCTTGTTCAGGACGAAAGAAAGCACAGAGCCCCAGATTTGCTGTTACCCTGGAGAGCTTGCAGAGCACTGGGGAAAGCAGGCAGAGAATTCCCTGCTAGCACCTTCTCTGTGGGCGGGAAGGCAAAGTGTTCACATTTCCTCGCAGAATCGCTTTTGTGCAGAAAACACTAACACTTGTTCAGAACGAAAGAAAGCACAGAGCCCCAGATTTTATGTTGTCCTGGAGAGCTTGCAGAGCACTGGGGAAAGGCAGGCAGAGAATTCCCTGCTAGCACCTTCTCTCTGCGCAGGAATGAGAAGTGTTCACATTGCTTCGCAGAATCGCTTTTGTGCAGAAAACACTAACACTTGTTCAGAACGAAAGAAAGCACAGAGCCCCAGATTTTATGTTGTCCTGGAGAGCTTGCAGAGCACTGGGGAAAGGCAGGCAGAGAATTCCCTGCTAGCACCGTCTCTGTGCGCGGGAAGGAAAAGTGTTCACATTTTTTCGCAGAATCGCTTTTGCGTCGCTGCAGAGAACACAAAAGCTTGTTCAGGACGAAAGAAAGCACAGAGCCCCAGATTTGCTGTTACCCTGGAGAGCTTGCAGAGCACTGGGGAAAGCAGGCAGAGAATTCCCTGCTAGCACCTTCTCTGTGCGCGGGAAGGCAAAGTGTTCACATTTCCTCACAGAATCGCTTTTGTGCAGAAAACACTAACACTTGTTCAGAACGAAAGAAAGCACAGAGCCCCAGATTTGCTGTTGTCCTGGAGAGCTTGCAGAGCACTGGGGAAAGGCAGGCAGAGAATTCCCTGCTAGCACCTTCTCGGTGCCTGGGAAGAAGAAGTGTTCACATTGCTTCGCAGAATCGCTTTTGTGCAGAAAACACTAACACTTGTTCAGGACGAAAGAAAGCACAGAGCCCCAGATTTGCTGTTGTCCTGGAGAGCTTGCAGAGCACTGGGGAAAGGCAGGCAGAGAATTCCCTGCTAGCACCTTCTCGGTGCCTGGGAAGAAGAAGTGTTCACATTGCTTCGCAGAATCGCTTTTGTGCAGAAAACACTAACACTTGTTCAGAACGAAAGAAAGCACAGAGCCCCAGATTTTATGTTGTCCTGGAGAGCTTGCAGAGCACTGGGGAAAGGCAGGCAGAGAATTCCCTGCTAGCACCTTCTCTGTGCCTGGGAAGCAGAAGTGTTCACATTGCTTCGCAGAATCGCTTTTGTGCAGAAAACACTAACACTTGTTCAGAACGAAAGAAAGCACAGAGACCCAGATTTTATGTTGTCCTGGAGAGCTTGCAGAGCACTGGGGAAAGGCAGGCAGAGAATTCCCTGCTAGCACCTTCTCTCTGCGCGGGAATGAGAAGTGTTCACATTGCTTCGCAGAATCGCTTTTGTGCAGAAAACACTAACACTTGTTCAGAACGAAAGAAAGCACAGAGCCCCAGATTTTATGTTGTCCTGGAGAGCTTGCAGAGCACTGGGGAAAGGCAGGCAGAGAATTCCCTGCTAGCACCTTCTCGGTGCCTGGGAAGAAGAAGTGTTCACATTGCTTCGCAGAATCGCTTTTGTGCAGAAAACACTAACACTTGTTCAGAACGAAAGAAAGCACAGAGCCCCAGATTTGCTGTTGTGCTGGAGAGCTTGCAGAGCACTGGGGAAAGGCAGGCAGAGAATTCCCTGCTAGCACCTTCTCTGTGCCTGGGAAGCAGAAGTGTTCACATTGCTTCGCAGAATCGCTTTTGTGCAGAAAACACTAACACTTGTTCAGAACGAAAGAAAGCACAGAGACCCAGATTTTATGTTGTCCTGGAGAGCTTGCAGAGCACTGGGGAAAGGCAGGCAGAGAATTCCCTGCTAGCACCTTCTCTCTGCGCGGGAATGAGAAGTGTTCACATTGCTTCGCAGAATCGCTTTTGTGCAGAAAACACTAACACTTGTTCAGAACGAAAGAAAGCACAGAGCCCCAGATTTTATGTTGTCCTGGAGAGCTTGCAGAGCACTGGGGAAAGGCAGGCAGAGAATTCCCTGCTAGCACCGTCTCTGTGCGCGGGAAGGAAAAGTGTTCACATTTTTTCGCAGAATCGCATTTGCGTCGCTGCAGAGAACACAAAAGCTTGTTCAGGACGAAAGAAAGCACAGAGCCCCAGATTTGCTGTTACCCTGGAGAGCTTGCAGAGCACTGGGGAAAGCAGGCAGAGAATTCCCTGCTAGCACCTTCTCTGTGCGCGGGAAGGCAAAGTGTTCACATTTCCTCGCAGAATCGCTTTTGTGCAGAAAACAGTAACACTTCTTCAGAACGAAAGAAAGCACAGAGACCCAGATTTTATGTTGTCCTGGAGAGCTTGCAGAGCACTGGGGAAAGGCAGGCAGAGAATTCCCTGCTAGCACCTTCTCGGTGCCTGGGAAGAAGAAGTGTTCACATTGCTTCGCAGAATCGCTTTTGTGCAGAAAACACTAACACTTGTTCAGAACGAAAGAAAGCACAGAGCCCCAGATTTTATGTTGTCCTGGAGAGCTTGCAGAGCACTGGGGAAAGGCAGGCAGAGAATTCCCTGCTAGCACCTTCTCTCTGCGCGGGAATGAGAAGTGTTCACATTGCTTCGCAGAATCGCTTTTGTGCAGAAAACACTAACACTTGTTCAGAACGAAAGAAAGCACAGAGACCCAGATTTTATGTTGTCCTGGAGAGCTTGCAGAGCACTGGGGAAAGGCATGCAGAGAATTCCCTGCTAGCACCGTCTCTGTGCGCGGGAAGGAAAAGTGTTCACATTTTTTCGCAGAATCGCATTTGCGTCGCTGCAGAGAACACAAAAGCTTGTTCAGGACGAAAGAAAGCACAGAGCCCCAGATTTGCTGTTACCCTGGAGAGCTTGCAGAGCACTGGGGAAAGCAGGCAGAGAATTCCCTGCTAGCACCTTCTCTGTGCGCGGGAAGGCAAAGTGTTCACATTTCCTCGCAGAATCGCTTTTGTGCAGAAAACACTAACACTTGTTCAGAACGAAAGAAAGCACAGAGCCCCAGATTTTATGTTGTCCTGGAGAGCTTGCAGAGCACTGGGGAAAGGCAGGCAGAGAATTCCCTGCTAGCACCTTCTCGGTGCCTGGGAAGCAGAAGTGTTCACATTGCTTCGCAGAATCGCTTTTGTGCAGAAAACACTAACACTTGTTCAGAACGAAAGAAAGCACAGAGCCCCAGATTTGCTGTTGTCCTGGAGAGCTTGCAGAGCACTGGGGAAAGGCAGGCAGAGAATTCCCTGCTAGCACCTTCTCTGTGCCTGGGAAGCAGAAGTGTTCACATTGCTTCGCAGAATCGCTTTTGTGCAGAAAACACTAACACTTGTTCAGAACGAAAGAAAGCACAGAGCCCCAGATTTTATGTTGTCCTGGAGAGCTTGCAGAGCACTGGGGAAAGGCAGGCAGAGAATTCCCTGCTAGCACCGTCTCTCTGCGCGGGAAGGAAAAGTGTTCATATTTTTTCGCAGAATCGCATTTGCGTCGCTGCAGAGAACACAAAAGCTTGTTCAGGACGAAAGAAAGCACAGAGCCCCAGATTTGCTGTTACCCTGGAGAGCTTGCAGAGCACTGGGGAAAGCAGGCAGAGAATTCCCTGCTAGCACCTTCTCTGTGCGCGGGAAGGCAAAGTGTTCACATTTCCTCGCAGAATCGCTTTTGTGCAGAAAACACTAACACTTGTTCAGAACGAAAGAAAGCACAGAGCCCCAGATTTGCTGTTGTCCTGGAGAGCTTGCAGAGCACTGGGGAAAGGCAGGCAGAGAATTCCCTGCTAGCACCTTCTCTGTGCCTGGGAAGCAGAAGTGTTCACATTGCTTCGCAGAATCGCTTTTGTGCAGACAACACTAACACTTGTTCAGGACGAAAGAAAGCACAGAGCCCCAGATTTTATGTTGTCCTGGAGAGCTTGCAGAGCACTGGGGAAAGGCAGGCAGAGAATTCCCTGCTAGCACCTTCTCGGTGCCTGGGAAGAAGAAGTGTTCACATTGCTTCGCAGAATCGCTTTTGTGCAGAAAACACTAACACTTGTTCAGAACGAAAGAAAGCACAGAGCCCCAGATTTGCTGTTGTGCTGGAGAGCTTGCAGAGCACTGGGGAAAGGCAGGCAGAGAATTCCCTGCTAGCACCTTCTCGGTGCCTGGGAAGCAGAAGTGTTCACATTGCTTCGCAGAATCGCTTTTGTGCAGAAAACACTAACACTTGTTCAGAACGAAAGAAAGCACAGAGACCCAGATTTTATGTTGTCCTGGAGAGCTTGCAGAGCACTGGGGAAAGGCAGGCAGAGAATTCCCTGCTAGCACCTTCTCGGTGCCTGGGAAGAAGAAGTGTTCACATTGCTTCGCAGAATCGCTTTTGTGCAGAAAACACTAACACTTGTTCAGGACGAAAGAAAGCACAGAGCCCCAGATTTTATGTTGTCCTGGAGAGATTGCAGAGCACTGGGGAATGGCAAGGAGAGAATTCCCTGCTAGCACCTTCTCTCTGCGCGGGAATGAGAAGTGTTGACATTGCTTCGCAGAATCGCTTTTGTGCAGAAAACACTAACACTTGTTCAGAACGAAAGAAAGCACAGAGCCCCAGATTTGCTGTTGTCCTGGAGAGCTTGCAGAGCACTGGGGAAAGGCAGGCAGAGAATTCCCTGCTAGCACCTTCTCTGTGCCTGGGAAGAAGAAGTGTTCACATTGCTTCGCAGAATCGCTTTTGTGCAGAAAACACTAACACTTGTTCAGAACGAAAGAAAGCACAGAGACACAGATTTTATGTTGTCCTGGAGAGCTTGCAGAGCACTGGGGAAAGGCAGGCAGAGAATTCCCTGCTAGCACCTTCTCGGTGCCTGGGAAAAAGAAGTGTTCACATTGCTTCGCAGAATCGCTTTTGTGCAGAAAACACTAACACTTGTTCAGAACGAAAGAAAGCACAGAGCCCCAGATTTGCTGTTGTCCTGGAGAGCTTGCAGAGCACTGGGGAAAGGCAGGCAGAGAATTCCGTGCTAGCACCTTCTCTGTGCCTGGGAAGCAGAAGTGTTCACATTGCTTCGCAGAATCGCTTTTGTGCAGAAAACACTAACACTTGTTCAGAACGAAAGAAAGCACAGAGCCCCAGATTTTATGTTGTCCTGGAGAGCTTGCAGAGCACTGGGGAAAGGCAGGCAGAGAATTCCCTGCTAGCACCGTCTCTGTGCGCGGGAAGGAAGAGTGTTCACATTTTTTCGCAGAATCGCATTTGCGTCGCTGCAGAGAACACAAAAGCTTGTTCAGGACGAAAGAAAGCACAGAGCCCCAGATTTGCTGTTACCCTGGAGAGCTTGCAGAGCACTGGGGAAAGCAGGCAGAGAATTCCCTGCTAGCACCTTCTCTGTGCGCGGGAAGGCAAAGTGTTCACATTTCCTCGCAGAATCGCTTTTGTGCAGAAAACACTAACACTTGTTCAGAACGAAAGAAAGCACAGAGCCCCAGATTTTATGTTGTCCTGGAGAGCTTGCAGAGCACTGGGGAAATGCAGGCAGAGAATTCCCTGCTAGCACCTTCTCTCTGCGCGGGAATGAGAAGTGTTCACATTGCTTCGCAGAATCGCTTTTGTGCAGAAAACACTAACACTTGTTCAGAACGAAAGAAAGCACAGAGACCCAGATTTTATGTTGTCCTGGAGAGCTTGCAGAGCACTGGGGAAAGGCAGGCAGAGAATTCCCTGCTAGCACCTTCTCGGTGCCTGGGAAGAAGAAGTGTTCACATTGCTTCGCAGAATCTCTTTTGTGCAGAAAACACTAACACTTGTTCAGAACGAAAGAAAGCACAGAGCCCCAGATTTTATGTTGTCCTGGAGAGCTTGCAGAGCACTGGGGAAAGGCAGGCAGAGAATTCCCTGCTAGCACCTTCTCTGTGCCTGGGAAGCAGAAGTGTTCACATTGCTTCGCAGAATCGCTTTTGTGCAGAAAACACTAACACTTGTTCAGAACGAAAGAAAGCACAGAGCCCCAGATTTTATGTTGTCCTGGAGAGCTTGCAGAGCACTGGGGAAAGGCAGGCAGAGAATTCCCTGCTAGCACCTTCTCTGTGCCTGGGAAGCAGAAGTGTTCACATTGCTTCGCAGAATCGCTTTTGTGCAGAAAACACTAACACTTGTTCAGAACGAAAGAAAGCACAGAGCCCCAGATTTTATGTTGTCCTGGAGAGCTTGCAGAGCACTGGGGAAAGGCAGGCAGAGAATTCCCTGCTAGCACCGTCTCTGTGCGCGGGAAGGAAAAGTGTTCACATTTTTTCGCAGAATCGCATTTGCGTCGCTGCAGAGAACACAAAAGCTTGTTCAGGACGAAAGAAAGCACAGAGCCCCAGATTTGCTGTTACCCTGGAGAGCTTGCAGAGCACTGGGGAAAGCAGGCAGAGAATTCCCTGCTAGCACCTTCTCTGTGCGCGGGAAGGCAAAGTGTTCACATTTCCTCGCAGAATCGCTTTTGTGCAGAAAACACTAACACTTGTTCAGGACGAAAGAAAGCACAGAGCCCCAGATTTTATGTTGTCCTGGAGAGCTTGCAGAGCACTGGGGAAAGGCAGGCAGAGAATTCCCTGCTAGCACCTTCTCGGTGCCTGGGAAGAAGAAGTGTTCACATTTCCTCGCAGAATCGCTTTTGTGCAGAAAACACTAACACTTGTTCAGAACGAAAGAAAGCACAGAGCCCCAGATTTTATGTTGTCCTGGAGAGCTTGCAGAGCACTGGGGAAAGGCAGGCAGAGAACTCCCTGCTAGCACCTTCTCTCTGCGCGGGAATGAGAAGTGTTCACATTGCTTCGCAGAATCGCCTTTGTGCAGAAAACACTAACACTTGTTCAGAACGAAAGAAAGCACAGAGCCCCAGATTTTGTGTTGTCCTGGAGAGCTTGCAGAGCACTGGGGAAAGGCAGGCAGAGAATTCCCTGCTAGCACCTTCTCTCTGCGCGGGAATGAGAAGTGTTCACATTTTTTCGCAGAATCGCATTTGCGTCGCTGCAGAGAACACAAAAGCTTGTTCAGGACGAAAGAAAGCACAGAGCCCCAGATTTGCTGTTACCCTGGAGAGCTTGCAGAGCACTGGGGAAAGGCAGGCAGAGAATTCCCTGCTAGCACCTTCTCTGTGCGCGGGAAGGCAAAGTGTTCACATTTCCTCGCAGAATCGCTTTTGTGCAGAAAACACTAACACTTGTTCAGAACGAAAGAAAGCACAGAGCCCCAGATTTTATGTTGTCCTGGAGAGCTTGCAGAGCACTGGGGAAAGGCAGGCAGAGAATTCCCTGCTAGCACCTTCTCGGTGCCTGGGAAGAAGAAGTGTTCACATTGCTTCGCAGAATCGCTTTTGTGCAGAAAACACTAACACTTGTTCAGAACGAAAGAAAGCACAGAGCCCCAGATTTGCTGTTGTCCTGGAGAGCTTGCAGAGCACTGGGGAAAGGCAGGCAGAGAATTCCCTGCTAGCACCTTCTCGGTGCCTGGGAAGAAGAAGTGTTCACATTGCTTCGCAGAATCGCTTTTGTGCAGAAAACACTAACACTTGTTCAGAACGAAAGAAAGCACAGAGACCCAGATTTTATGTTGTCCTGGAGAGCTTGCAGAGCACTGGGGAAAGGCAGGCAGAGAATTCCCTGCTAGCACCTTCTCTCTGCGCGGGAATGAGAAGTGTTCACATTGCTTCGCAGAATCGCTTTTGTGCAGAAAACACTAACACTTGTTCAGAACGAAAGAAAGCACAGAGCCCCAGATTTTATGTTGTCCTGGAGAGCTTGCAGAGCACTGGGGAAAGGCAGGCAGAGAATTCCCTGCTAGCACCGTCTCTGTGCGCGGGAAGGAAAAGTGTTCACATTTTTTCGCAGAATCGCATTTGCGTCGCTGCAGAGAACACAAAAGCTTGTTCAGGACGAAAGAAAGCACAGAGCCCCAGATTTGCTGTTACCCTGGAGAGCTTGCAGAGCACTGGGGAAAGCAGGCAGAGAATTCCCTGCTAGCACCTTCTCTGTGCGCGGGAAGGCAAAGTGTTCACATTTCCTCGCAGAATCGCTTTTGTGCAGAAAACACTAACACTTGTTCAGAACGAAAGAAAGCACAGAGCCCCAGATTTTATGTTGTCCTGGAGAGCTTGCAGAGCACTGGGGAAAGGCAGGCAGAGAATTCCCTGCTAGCACCTTCTCTGTGCCTGGGAAGAAGAAGTGTTCACATTGCTTCGCAGAATAGCTTTTGTGCAGAAAACACTAACACTTGTTCAGAACGAAAGAAAGCACTGAGCCCCAGATTTGCTGTTGTCCTGGAGAGCTTGCAGAGCACTGGGGAATGGCAAGGAGAGAATTCCCTGCTAGCACCTTCTCTCTGCGCGGGAATGAGAAGTGTTGACATTGCTTCGCAGAATCGCTTTTGTGCAGAAAACACTAACACTTGTTCAGAACGAAAGAAAGCACAGAGCCCCAGATTTGCTGTTGTCCTGGAGAGCTTGCAGAGCACTGGGGAAAGGCAGGCAGAGAATTCCCTGCTAGCACCTTCTCTGTGCCTGGGAAGCAGAAGTGTTCACATTGCTTCGCAGAATCGCTTTTGTGCAGAAAACACTAACACTTGTTCAGAACGAAAGAAAGCACAGAGACCCAGATTTTATGTTGTCCTGGAGAGCTTGCAGAGCACTGGGGAAAGGCAGGCAGAGAATTCCCTGCTAGCACCGTCTCTGTGCGCGGGAAGGAAAAGTGTTCACATTTTTTCGCAGAATCGCATTTGCGTCGCTGCAGAGAACACAAAAGCTTGTTCAGGACGAAAGAAAGCACAGAGCCCCAGATTTGCTGTTACCCTGGAGAGCTTGCAGAGCACTGGGGAAAGCAGGCAGAGAATTCCCTGCTAGCACCTTCTCTGTGCGCGGGAAGGCAAAGTGTTCACATTTCCTCGCAGAATCGCTTTTGTGCAGAAAACACTAACACTTGTTCAGAACGAAAGAAAGCACAGAGACACAGATTTTATGTTGTCCTGGAGAGCTTGCAGAGCACTGGGGAAAGGCAGGCAGAGAATTCCCTGCTAGCACCTTCTCGGTGCCTGGGAAAAAGAAGTGTTCACATTGCTTCGCAGAATCGCTTTTGTGCAGAAAACACTAACACTTGTTCAGAACGAAAGAAAGCACAGAGCCCCAGATTTGCTGTTGTCCTGGAGAGCTTGCAGAGCACTGGGGAAAGGCAGGCAGAGAATTCCGTGCTAGCACCTTCTCTGTGCCTGGGAAGCAGAAGTGTTCACATTGCTTCGCAGAATCGCTTTTGTGCAGAAAACACTAACACTTGTTCAGAACGAAAGAAAGCACAGAGCCCCAGATTTTATGTTGTCCTGGAGAGCTTGCAGAGCACTGGGGAAAGGCAGGCAGAGAATTCCCTGCTAGCACCTTCTCGGTGCCTGGGAAGAAGAAGTGTTCACATTGCTTCGCAGAATCTCTTTTGTGCAGAAAACACTAACACTTGTTCAGAACGAAAGAAAGCACAGAGCCCCAGATTTTATGTTGTCCTGGAGAGCTTGCAGAGCACTGGGGAAAGGCAGGCAGAGAATTCCCTGCTAGCACCTTCTCTGTGCCTGGGAAGCAGAAGTGTTCACATTGCTTCGCAGAATCGCTTTTGTGCAGAAAACACTAACACTTGTTCAGAACGAAAGAAAGCACAGAGCCCCAGATTTGCTGTTGTCCTGGAGAGCTTGCAGAGCACTGGGGAAAGGCAGGCAGAGAATTCCCTGCTAGCACCTTCTCTGTGCCTGGGAAGCAGAAGTGTTCACATTGCTTCGCAGAATCGCTTTTGTGCAGAAAACACTAACACTTGTTCAGAACGAAAGAAAGCACAGAGCCCCAGATTTTATGTTGTCCTGGAGAGCTTGCAGAGCACTGGGGAAAGGCAGGCAGAGAATTCCCTGCTAGCACCGTCTCTGTGCGCGGGAAGGAAAAGTGTTCACATTTTTTCGCAGAATCGCATTTGCGTCGCTGCAGAGAACACAAAAGC
The DNA here is from genome assembly GCF_047716275.1 of Strix uralensis. Classification (NCBI taxonomy): domain Eukaryota; kingdom Metazoa; phylum Chordata; class Aves; order Strigiformes; family Strigidae; genus Strix; species Strix uralensis. Next base: position 122,248,109 of record NC_133974.1, on the reverse strand, counting down.
TTGTTCAGGACGAAAGAAAGCACAGAGCCCCAGATTTGCTGTTGTCCTGGAGAGCTTGCAGAGCACTGGGGAAAGCAGACAGAGAATTCCCTGCTAGCACCTTCTCTGTGCGCGGGAAGGCAAAGTGTTCACATTTCCTCGCAGAATCGCTTTTGTGCAGAAAACACTAACACTTGTTCAGGACGAAAGAAAGCACAGAGCCCCAGATTTTATGTTGTCCTGGAGAGCTTGCAGAGCACTGGGGAAAGGCAGGCAGAGAATTCCCTGCTAGCACCTTCTCGGTGCCTGGGAAGAAGAAGTGTTCACATTTCCTCGCAGAATCGCTTTTGTGCAGAAAACACTAACACTTGTTCAGAACGAAAGAAAGCACAGAGCCCCAGATTTTATGTTGTCCTGGAGAGCTTGCAGAGCACTGGGGAAAGGCAGGCAGAGAACTCCCTGCTAGCACCTTCTCTCTGCGCGGGAATGAGAAGTGTTCACATTGCTTCGCAGAATCGCCTTTGTGCAGAAAACACTAACACTTGTTCAGAACGAAAGAAAGCACAGAGACCCAGATTTTATGTTGTCCTGGAGAGCTTGCAGAGCACTGGGGAAAGGCAGGCAGAGAATTCCCTGCTAGCACCTTCTCTCTGCGCGGGAATGAGAAGTGTTCACATTGCTTCGCAGAATCGCTTTTGTGCAGAAAACACTAACACTTGTTCAGAACGAAAGAAAGCACAGAGCCCCAGATTTTATGTTGTCCTGGAGAGCTTGCAGAGCACTGGGGAAAGGCAGGCAGAGAATTCCCTGCTAGCACCGTCTCTGTGCGCGGGAAGGAAAAGTGTTCACATTTTTTCGCAGAATCGCATTTGCGTCGCTGCAGAGAACACAAAAGCTTGTTCAGGACGAAAGAAAGCACAGAGCCCCAGATTTGCTGTTACCCTGGAGAGCTTGCAGAGCACTGGGGAAAGCAGGCAGAGAATTCCCTGCTAGCACCTTCTCTGTGCGCGGGAAGGCAAAGTGTTCACATTTCCTCGCAGAATCGCTTTTGTGCAGAAAACACTAACACTTGTTCAGAACGAAAGAAAGCACAGAGCCCCAGATTTTATGTTGTCCTGGAGAGCTTGCAGAGCACTGGGGAAAGGCAGGCAGAGAATTCCCTGCTAGCACCTTCTCTGTGCCTGGGAAGAAGAAGTGTTCACATTGCTTCGCAGAATAGCTTTTGTGCAGAAAACACTAACACTTGTTCAGAACGAAAGAAAGCACTGAGCCCCAGATTTGCTGTTGTCCTGGAGAGCTTGCAGAGCACTGGGGAAAGGCAGGCAGAGAATTCCCTGCTAGCACCTTCTCTCTGCGCGGGAATGAGAAGTGTTCACATTGCTTCGCAGAATCGCTTTTGTGCAGAAAACACTAACACTTGTTCAGGACGAAAGAAAGCACAGAGCCCCAGATTTTATGTTGTCCTGGAGAGCTTGCAGAGCACTGGGGAAAGGCAGGCAGAGAATTCCCTGCTAGCACCTTCTCTCTGCGCGGGAATGAGAAGTGTTCACATTGCTTCGCAGAATCGCTTTTGTGCAGAAAACACTAACACTTGTTCAGAACGAAAGAAAGCACAGAGCCCCAGATTTTATGTTGTCCTGGAGAGCTTGCAGAGCACTGGGGAAAGGCAGGCAGAGAATTCCCTGCTAGCACCTTCTCTCTGCGCGGGAATGAGAAGTGTTCACATTTTTTCGCAGAATCGCATTTGCGTCGCTGCAGAGAACACAAAAGCTTGTTCAGGACGAAAGAAAGCACAGAGCCCCAGATTTGCTGTTACCCTGGAGAGCTTGCAGAGCACTGGGGAAAGCAGGCAGAGAATTCCCTGCTAGCACCTTCTCTGTGCGCGGGAAGGCAAAGTGTTCACATTTCCTCGCAGAATCGCTTTTGTGCAGAAAACACTAACACTTGTTCAGAACGAAAGAAAGCACAGAGCCCCAGATTTTATGTTGTCCTGGAGAGCTTGCAGAGCACTGGGGAAAGGCAGGCAGAGAATTCCCTGCTAGCACCTTCTCGGTGCCTGGGAAGAAGAAGTGTTCACATTGCTTCGCAGAATCGCTTTTGTGCAGAAAACACTAACACTTGTTCAGAACGAAAGAAAGCACAGAGCCCCAGATTTTATGTTGTCCTGGAGAGCTTGCAGAGCACTGGGGAAAGGCAGGCAGAGAATTCCCTGCTAGCACCTTCTCTGTGCCTGGGAAGCAGAAGTGTTCACATTGCTTCGCAGAATCGCTTTTGTGCAGAAAACACTAACACTTGTTCAGAACGAAAGAAAGCACAGAGCCCCAGATTTGCTGTTGTCCTGGAGAGCTTGCAGAGCACTGGGGAAAGGCAGGCAGAGAATTCCCTGCTAGCACCTTCTCTCTGCGCGGGAATGAGAAGTGTTCACATTGCTTCGCAGAATCGCTTTTGTGCAGAAAACAGTAACACTTGTTCATAACGAAAGAAAGCACAGAGCCCCAGATTTTGTGTTGTCCTGGAGAGCTTGCAGAGCACTGGGGAAAGGCAGGCAGAGAATTCCCTGCTAGCACCTTCTCTCTGCGCGGGAATGAGAAGTGTTCACATTTTTTCGCAGAATCGCATTTGCGTCGCTGCAGAGAACACAAAAGCTTGTTCAGGACGAAAGAAAGCACAGAGCCCCAGATTTGCTGTTACCCTGGAGAGCTTGCAGAGCACTGGGGAAAGGCAGGCAGAGAATTCCCTGCTAGCACCTTCTCTGTGCGCGGGAAGGCAAAGTGTTCACATTTCCTCGCAGAATCGCTTTTGTGCAGAAAACACTAACACTTGTTCAGAACGAAAGAAAGCACAGAGCCCCAGATTTTATGTTGTCCTGGAGAGCTTGCAGAGCACTGGGGAAAGGCAGGCAGAGAATTCCCTGCTAGCACCTTCTCGGTGCCTGGGAAGAAGAAGTGTTCACATTGCTTCGCAGAATCGCTTTTGTGCAGAAAACACTAACACTTGTTCAGAACGAAAGAAAGCACAGAGCCCCAGATTTGCTGTTGTCCTGGAGAGCTTGCAGAGCACTGGGGAAAGGCAGGCAGAGAATTCCCTGCTAGCACCTTCTCTGTGCCTGGGAAGCAGAAGTGTTCACATTGCTTCGCAGAATCGCTTTTGTGCAGAAAACACTAACACTTCTTCAGAACGAAAGAAAGCACAGAGCCCCAGATTTGCTGTTGTCCTGGAGAGCTTGCAGAGCACTGGGGAAAGGCAGGCAGAGAATTCCCTGCTAGCACCTTCTCTGTGCCTGGGAAGCAGAAGTGTTCACATTGCTTCGCAGAATCGCTTTTGTGCAGAAAACACTAACACTTGTTCAGAACGAAAGAAAGCACAGAGACCCAGATTTTATGTTGTCCTGGAGAGCTTGCAGAGCACTGGGGAAAGGCAGGCAGAGAATTCCCTGCTAGCACCGTCTCTGTGCGCGGGAAGGAAAAGTGTTCACATTTTTTCGCAGAATCGCATTTGCGTCGCTGCAGAGAACACAAAAGCTTGTTCAGGACGAAAGAAAGCACAGAGCCCCAGATTTGCTGTTACCCTGGAGAGCTTGCAGAGCACTGGGGAAAGCAGGCAGAGAATTCCCTGCTAGCACCTTCTCTGTGCGCGGGAAGGCAAAGTGTTCACATTTCCTCGCAGAATCGCTTTTGTGCAGAAAACACTAACACTTGTTCAGAACGAAAGAAAGCACAGAGACACAGATTTTATGTTGTCCTGGAGAGCTTGCAGAGCACTGGGGAAAGGCAGGCAGAGAATTCCCTGCTAGCACCTTCTCGGTGCCTGGGAAAAAGAAGTGTTCACATTGCTTCGCAGAATCGCTTTTGTGCAGAAAACACTAACACTTGTTCAGAACGAAAGAAAGCACAGAGCCCCAGATTTGCTGTTGTCCTGGAGAGCTTGCAGAGCACTGGGGAAAGGCAGGCAGAGAATTCCGTGCTAGCACCTTCTCTGTGCCTGGGAAGCAGAAGTGTTCACATTGCTTCGCAGAATCGCTTTTGTGCAGAAAACACTAACACTTGTTCAGAACGAAAGAAAGCACAGAGCCCCAGATTTTATGTTGTCCTGGAGAGCTTGCAGAGCACTGGGGAAAGGCAGGCAGAGAATTCCCTGCTAGCACCTTCTCGGTGCCTGGGAAGAAGAAGTGTTCACATTGCTTCGCAGAATCTCTTTTGTGCAGAAAACACTAACACTTGTTCAGAACGAAAGAAAGCACAGAGCCCCAGATTTTATGTTGTCCTGGAGAGCTTGCAGAGCACTGGGGAAAGGCAGGCAGAGAATTCCCTGCTAGCACCTTCTCTGTGCCTGGGAAGCAGAAGTGTTCACATTGCTTCGCAGAATCGCTTTTGTGCAGAAAACACTAACACTTGTTCAGAACGAAAGAAAGCACAGAGCCCCAGATTTGCTGTTGTCCTGGAGAGCTTGCAGAGCACTGGGGAAAGGCAGGCAGAGAATTCCCTGCTAGCACCTTCTCTGTGCCTGGGAAGCAGAAGTGTTCACATTGCTTCGCAGAATCGCTTTTGTGCAGAAAACACTAACACTTGTTCAGAACGAAAGAAAGCACAGAGCCCCAGATTTTATGTTGTCCTGGAGAGCTTGCAGAGCACTGGGGAAAGGCAGGCAGAGAATTCCCTGCTAGCACCGTCTCTGTGCGCGGGAAGGAAAAGTGTTCACATTTTTTCGCAGAATCGCATTTGCGTCGCTGCAGAGAACACAAAAGCTTGTTCAGGACGAAAGAAAGCACAGAGCCCCAGATTTGCTGTTGTCCTGGAGAGCTTGCAGAGCACTGGGGAAAGCAGACAGAGAATTCCCTGCTAGCACCTTCTCTGTGCGCGGGAAGGCAAAGTGTTCACATTTCCTCGCAGAATCGCTTTTGTGCAGAAAACACTAACACTTGTTCAGGACGAAAGAAAGCACAGAGCCCCAGATTTTATGTTGTCCTGGAGAGCTTGCAGAGCACTGGGGAAAGGCAGGCAGAGAATTCCCTGCTAGCACCTTCTCGGTGCCTGGGAAGAAGAAGTGTTCACATTTCCTCGCAGAATCGCTTTTGTGCAGAAAACACTAACACTTGTTCAGAACGAAAGAAAGCACAGAGCCCCAGATTTTATGTTGTCCTGGAGAGCTTGCAGAGCACTGGGGAAAGGCAGGCAGAGAACTCCCTGCTAGCACCTTCTCTCTGCGCGGGAATGAGAAGTGTTCACATTGCTTCGCAGAATCGCCTTTGTGCAGAAAACACTAACACTTGTTCAGAACGAAAGAAAGCACAGAGACCCAGATTTTATGTTGTCCTGGAGAGCTTGCAGAGCACTGGGGAAAGGCAGGCAGAGAATTCCCTGCTAGCACCTTCTCTCTGCGCGGGAATGAGAAGTGTTCACATTGCTTCGCAGAATCGCTTTTGTGCAGAAAACACTAACACTTGTTCAGAACGAAAGAAAGCACAGAGCCCCAGATTTTATGTTGTCCTGGAGAGCTTGCAGAGCACTGGGGAAAGGCAGGCAGAGAATTCCCTGCTAGCACCGTCTCTGTGCGCGGGAAGGAAAAGTGTTCACATTTTTTCGCAGAATCGCATTTGCGTCGCTGCAGAGAACACAAAAGCTTGTTCAGGACGAAAGAAAGCACAGAGCCCCAGATTTGCTGTTACCCTGGAGAGCTTGCAGAGCACTGGGGAAAGCAGGCAGAGAATTCCCTGCTAGCACCTTCTCTGTGCGCGGGAAGGCAAAGTGTTCACATTTCCTCGCAGAATCGCTTTTGTGCAGAAAACACTAACACTTGTTCAGAACGAAAGAAAGCACAGAGCCCCAGATTTTATGTTGTCCTGGAGAGCTTGCAGAGCACTGGGGAAAGGCAGGCAGAGAATTCCCTGCTAGCACCTTCTCTGTGCCTGGGAAGAAGAAGTGTTCACATTGCTTCGCAGAATAGCTTTTGTGCAGAAAACACTAACACTTGTTCAGAACGAAAGAAAGCACTGAGCCCCAGATTTGCTGTTGTCCTGGAGAGCTTGCAGAGCACTGGGGAAAGGCAGGCAGAGAATTCCCTGCTAGCACCTTCTCTCTGCGCGGGAATGAGAAGTGTTCACATTGCTTCGCAGAATCGCTTTTGTGCAGAAAACACTAACACTTGTTCAGGACGAAAGAAAGCACAGAGCCCCAGATTTTATGTTGTCCTGGAGAGCTTGCAGAGCACTGGGGAAAGGCAGGCAGAGAATTCCCTGCTAGCACCTTCTCTCTGCGCGGGAATGAGAAGTGTTCACATTGCTTCGCAGAATCGCTTTTGTGCAGAAAACACTAACACTTGTTCAGAACGAAAGAAAGCACAGAGCCCCAGATTTTATGTTGTCCTGGAGAGCTTGCAGAGCACTGGGGAAAGGCAGGCAGAGAATTCCCTGCTAGCACCTTCTCTCTGCGCGGGAATGAGAAGTGTTCACATTTTTTCGCAGAATCGCATTTGCGTCGCTGCAGAGAACACAAAAGCTTGTTCAGGACGAAAGAAAGCACAGAGCCCCAGATTTGCTGTTACCCTGGAGAGCTTGCAGAGCACTGGGGAAAGCAGGCAGAGAATTCCCTGCTAGCACCTTCTCTGTGCGCGGGAAGGCAAAGTGTTCACATTTCCTCGCAGAATCGCTTTTGTGCAGAAAACACTAACACTTGTTCAGAACGAAAGAAAGCACAGAGCCCCAGATTTTATGTTGTCCTGGAGAGCTTGCAGAGCACTGGGGAAAGGCAGGCAGAGAATTCCCTGCTAGCACCTTCTCGGTGCCTGGGAAGAAGAAGTGTTCACATTGCTTCGCAGAATCGCTTTTGTGCAGAAAACACTAACACTTGTTCAGAACGAAAGAAAGCACAGAGCCCCAGATTTTATGTTGTCCTGGAGAGCTTGCAGAGCACTGGGGAAAGGCAGGCAGAGAATTCCCTGCTAGCACCTTCTCTGTGCCTGGGAAGCAGAAGTGTTCACATTGCTTCGCAGAATCGCTTTTGTGCAGAAAACACTAACACTTGTTCAGAACGAAAGAAAGCACAGAGCCCCAGATTTGCTGTTGTCCTGGAGAGCTTGCAGAGCACTGGGGAAAGGCAGGCAGAGAATTCCCTGCTAGCACCTTCTCTCTGCGCGGGAATGAGAAGTGTTCACATTGCTTCGCAGAATCGCTTTTGTGCAGAAAACAGTAACACTTGTTCATAACGAAAGAAAGCACAGAGCCCCAGATTTTGTGTTGTCCTGGAGAGCTTGCAGAGCACTGGGGAAAGGCAGGCAGAGAATTCCCTGCTAGCACCTTCTCTCTGCGCGGGAATGAGAAGTGTTCACATTTTTTCGCAGAATCGCATTTGCGTCGCTGCAGAGAACACAAAAGCTTGTTCAGGACGAAAGAAAGCACAGAGCCCCAGATTTGCTGTTACCCTGGAGAGCTTGCAGAGCACTGGGGAAAGGCAGGCAGAGAATTCCCTGCTAGCACCTTCTCTGTGCGCGGGAAGGCAAAGTGTTCACATTTCCTCGCAGAATCGCTTTTGTGCAGAAAACACTAACACTTGTTCAGAACGAAAGAAAGCACAGAGCCCCAGATTTTATGTTGTCCTGGAGAGCTTGCAGAGCACTGGGGAAAGGCAGGCAGAGAATTCCCTGCTAGCACCTTCTCGGTGCCTGGGAAGAAGAAGTGTTCACATTGCTTCGCAGAATCGCTTTTGTGCAGAAAACACTAACACTTGTTCAGAACGAAAGAAAGCACAGAGCCCCAGATTTGCTGTTGTCCTGGAGAGCTTGCAGAGCACTGGGGAAAGGCAGGCAGAGAATTCCCTGCTAGCACCTTCTCTGTGCCTGGGAAGCAGAAGTGTTCACATTGCTTCGCAGAATCGCTTTTGTGCAGAAAACACTAACACTTCTTCAGAACGAAAGAAAGCACAGAGACCCAGATTTTATGTTGTCCTGGAGAGCTTGCAGAGCACTGGGGAAAGGCAGGCAGAGAATTCCCTGCTAGCACCTTCTCTGTGCCTGGGAAGCAGAAGTGTTCACATTGCTTCGCAGAATCGCTTTTGTGCAGAAAACACTAACACTTGTTCAGAACGAAAGAAAGCACAGAGCCCCAGATTTTATGTTGTCCTGGAGAGCTTGCAGAGCACTGGGGAAAGGCAGGCAGAGAATTCCCTGCTAGCACCTTCTCTCTGCGCGGGAATGAGAAGTGTTCACATTGCTTCGCAGAATCGCTTTTGTGCAGAAAACACTAACACTTGTTCAGAACGAAAGAAAGCACAGAGCCCCAGATTTTATGTTGTCCTGGAGAGCTTGCAGAGCACTGGGGAAAGGCAGGCAGAGAATTCCCTGCTAGCACCGTCTCTGTGCGCGGGAAGGAAAAGTGTTCACATTTTTTCGCAGAATCGCATTTGCGTCGCTGCAGAGAACACAAAAGCTTGTTCAGGACGAAAGAAAGCACAGAGCCCCAGATTTGCTGTTACCCTGGAGAGCTTGCAGAGCACTGGGGAAAGCAGGCAGAGAATTCCCTGCTAGCACCTTGTCTGTGCGCGGGAAGGCAAAGTGTTCACATTTCCTCGCAGAATCGCTTTTGTGCAGAAAACACTAACACTTGTTCAGAACGAAAGAAAGCACAGAGCCCCAGATTTTATGTTGTCCTGGAGAGCTTGCAGAGCACTGGGGAAAGGCAGGCAGAGAATTCCCTGCTAGCACCTTCTCTGTGCCTGGGAAGAAGAAGTGTTCACATTGCTTCGCAGAATAGCTTTTGTGCAGAAAACACTAACACTTGTTCAGAACGAAAGAAAGCACTGAGCCCCAGATTTGCTGTTGTCCTGGAGAGCTTGCAGAGCACTGGGGAAAGGCAGGCAGAGAATTCCCTGCTAGCACCTTCTCTCTGCGCGGGAATGAGAAGTGTTCACATTGCTTCGCAGAATCGCTTTTGTGCAGAAAACACTAACACTTGTTCAGGACGAAAGAAAGCACAGAGCCCCAGATTTTATGTTGTCCTGGAGAGCTTGCAGAGCACTGGGGAAAGGCAGGCAGAGAATTCCCTGCTAGCACCTTCTCTCTGCGCGGGAATGAGAAGTGTTCACATTGCTTCGCAGAATCGCTTTTGTGCAGAAAACACTAACACTTGTTCAGAACGAAAGAAAGCACAGAGCCCCAGATTTTATGTTGTCCTGGAGAGCTTGCAGAGCACTGGGGAAAGGCAGGCAGAGAATTCCCTGCTAGCACCTTCTCTCTGCGCGGGAATGAGAAGTGTTCACATTTTTTCGCAGAATCGCATTTGCGTCGCTGCAGAGAACACAAAAGCTTGTTCAGGACGAAAGAAAGCACAGAGCCCCAGATTTGCTGTTACCCTGGAGAGCTTGCAGAGCACTGGGGAAAGCAGGCAGAGAATTCCCTGCTAGCACCTTCTCTGTGCGCGGGAAGGCAAAGTGTTCACATTTCCTCGCAGAATCGCTTTTGTGCAGAAAACACTAACACTTGTTCAGAACGAAAGAAAGCACAGAGCCCCAGATTTTATGTTGTCCTGGAGAGCTTGCAGAGCACTGGGGAAAGGCAGGCAGAGAATTCCCTGCTAGCACCTTCTCGGTGCCTGGGAAGAAGAAGTGTTCACATTGCTTCGCAGAATCGCTTTTGTGCAGAAAACACTAACACTTGTTCAGAACGAAAGAAAGCACAGAGCCCCAGATTTTATGTTGTCCTGGAGAGCTTGCAGAGCACTGGGGAAAGGCAGGCAGAGAATTCCCTGCTAGCACCTTCTCTGTGCCTGGGAAGCAGAAGTGTTCACATTGCTTCGCAGAATCGCTTTTGTGCAGAAAACACTAACACTTGTTCAGAACGAAAGAAAGCACAGAGCCCCAGATTTGCTGTTGTCCTGGAGAGCTTGCAGAGCACTGGGGAAAGGCAGGCAGAGAATTCCCTGCTAGCACCTTCTCTCTGCGCGGGAATGAGAAGTGTTCACATTGCTTCGCAGAATCGCTTTTGTGCAGAAAACAGTAACACTTGTTCATAACGAAAGAAAGCACAGAGCCCCAGATTTTGTGTTGTCCTGGAGAGCTTGCAGAGCACTGGGGAAAGGCAGGCAGAGAATTCCCTGCTAGCACCTTCTCTCTGCGCGGGAATGAGAAGTGTTCACATTTTTTCGCAGAATCGCATTTGCGTCGCTGCAGAGAACACAAAAGCTTGTTCAGGACGAAAGAAAGCACAGAGCCCCAGATTTGCTGTTACCCTGGAGAGCTTGCAGAGCACTGGGGAAAGGCAGGCAGAGAATTCCCTGCTAGCACCTTCTCTGTGCGCGGGAAGGCAAAGTGTTCACATTGCTTGGCAGAATCGCTTTTGTGCAGAAAACACTAACACTTGTTCAGAACGAAAGAAAGCACAGAGCCCCAGATTTTATGTTGTCCTGGAGAGCTTGCAGAGCACTGGGGAACGGCAGGCAGAGAATTCCCTGCTAGCACCTTCTCTCTGCGCGGGAAGAAGAAGTGTTCACATTGCTTCGCAGAATCGCTTTTGTGCAGAAAACACTAACACTTGTTCAGAACGAAAGAAAGCACAGAGCCCCAGATTTGCTGTTGTCCTGGAGAGCTTGCAGAGCACTGGGGAAAGGCAGGCAGAGAATTCCCTGCTAGCACCTTCTCTGTGCCTGGGAAGCAGAAGTGTTCACATTGCTTCGCAGAATCGCTTTTGTGCAGAAAACACTAACACTTCTTCAGAACGAAAGAAAGCACAGAGACCCAGATTTTATGTTGTCCTGGAGAGCTTGCAGAGCACTGGGGAAAGGCAGGCAGAGAATTCCCTGCTAGCACCTTCTCTCTGCGCGGGAATGAGAAGTGTTCACATTGCTTCGCAGAATCGCTTTTGTGCAGAAAACACTAACACTTGTTCAGAACGAAAGAAAGCACAGAGCCCCAGATTTTATGTTGTCCTGGAGAGCTTGCAGAGCACTGGGGAAAGGCAGGCAGAGAATTCCCTGCTAGCACCGTCTCTGTGCGCGGGAAGGAAAAGTGTTCACATTTTTTCGCAGAATCGCATTTGCGTCGCTGCAGAGAACACAAAAGCTTGTTCAGGACGAAAGAAAGCACAGAGCCCCAGATTTGCTGTTACCCTGGAGAGCTTGCAGAGCACTGGGGAAAGCAGGCAGAGAATTCCCTGCTAGCACCTTCTCTGTGCGCGGGAAGGCAAAGTGTTCACATTTCCTCGCAGAATCGCTTTTGTGCAGAAAACACTAACACTTGTTCAGAACGAAAGAAAGCACAGAGACCCAGATTTGCTGTTGTCCTGGAGAGCTTGCAGAGCACTGGGGAAAGGCAGGCAGAGAATTCCCTGCTAGCACCTTCTCTCTGCGCGGGAATGAGAAGTGTTCACATTGCTTCGCAGAATCGCTTTTGTGCAGAAAACACTAACACTTGTTCAGAACGAAAGAAAGCACAGAGACCCAGATTTTATGTTGTCCTGGAGAGCTTGCAGAGCACTGGGGAAAGGCAGGCAGAGAATTCCCTGCTAGCACCGTCTCTGTGCGCGGGAAGGAAAAGTGTTCACATTTTTTCGCAGAATAGCTTTTGTGCAGAAAACACTAACACTTGTTCAGAACGAAAGAAAGCACTGAGCCCCAGATTTGCTGTTGTCCTGGAGAGCTTGCAGAACACTGGGGAAAGGCAGGCAGAGAATTCCCTGCTAGCACCTTCTCTGTGCCTGGGAAGCAGAAGTGTTCACATTGCTTCGCAGAATCGCTTTTGTGCAGAAAACACTAACACTTGTTCAGAACGAAAGAAAGCACAGAGCCCCAGATTTGCTGTTGTCCTGGAGAGCTTGCAGAGCACTGGGGAAAGGCAGGCAGAGAATTCCCTGCTAGCACCTTCTCTCTGCGCGGGAATGAGAAGTGTTCACATTGCTTCGCAGAATCGCTTTTGTGCAGAAAACACTAACACTTGTTCAGAACGAAAGAAAGCACAGAGCCCCAGATTTTATGTTGTCCTGGAGAGCTTGCAGAGCACTGGGGAAAGGCAGGCAGAGAATTCCCTGCTAGCACCGTCTCTGTGCGCGGGAAGGAATAGTGTTCACATTTTTTCGCAGAATCGCATTTGCGTCGCTGCAGAGAACACAAAAGCTTGTTCAGGACGAAAGAAAGCACAGAGCCCCAGATTTGCTGTTACCCTGGAGAGCTTGCAGAGCACTGGGGAAAGCAGGCAGAGAATTCCCTGCTAGCACCTTCTCTGTGCGCGGGAAGGCAAAGTGTTCACATTTCCTCGCAGAATCGCTTTTGTGCAGAAAACACTAACACTTGTTCAGAACGAAAGAAAGCACAGAGCCCCAGATTTGCTGTTGTCCTGGAGAGCTTGCAGAGCACTGGGGAAAGGCAGGCAGAGAATTCCCTGCTAGCACCTTCTCTCTGCGCGGGAATGAGAAGTGTTCACATTGCTTCGCAGAATCGCTTTTGTGCAGAAAACACTAACACTTGTTCAGAACGAAAGAAAGCACAGAGACCCAGATTTTATGTTGTCCTGGAGAGCTTGCAGAGCACTGGGGAAAGGCAGGCAGAGAATTCCCTGCTAGCACCTTCTCTCTGCGCGGGAATGAGAAGTGTTCACATTGCTTCGCAGAATCGCTTTTGTGCAGAAAACACTAACACTTGTTCAGAACGAAAGAAAGCACAGAGCCCCAGATTTTATGTTGTCCTGGAGAGCTTGCAGAGCACTGGGGAAAGGCAGGCAGAGAATTCCCTGCTAGCACCTTCTCTCTGCGCGGGAATGAGAAGTGTTCACATTTTTTCGCAGAATCGCATTTGCGTCGCTGCAGAGAACACAAAAGCTTGTTCAGGACGAAAGAAAGCACAGAGCCCCAGATTTGCTGTTACCCTGGAGAGCTTGCAGAGCACTGGGGAAAGGCAGGCAGAGAATTCCCTGCTAGCACCTTCTCTGTGCGCGGGAAGGCAAAGTGTTCACATTTCCTCGCAGAATCGCTTTTGTGCAGAAAACACTAACACTTGTTCAGAACGAAAGAAAGCACAGAGCCCCAGATTTTATGTTGTCCTGGAGAGCTTGCAGAGCACTGGGGAAAGGCAGGCAGAGAATTCCCTGCTAGCACCTTCTCGGTGCCTGGGAAGAAGAAGTGTTCACATTGCTTCGCAGAATCGCTTTTGTGCAGAAAACACTAACACTTGTTCAGAACGAAAGAAAGCACAGAGCCCCAGATTTGCTGTTGTCCTGGAGAGCTTGCAGAGCACTGGGGAAAGGCAGGCAGAGAATTCCCTGCTAGCACCTTCTCTCTGCGCGGGAATGAGAAGTGTTCACATTGCTTCGCAGAATCGCTTTTGTGCAGAAAACACTAACACTTGTTCAGAACGAAAGAAAGCACAGAGCCCCAGATTTTATGTTGTCCTGGAGAGCTTGCAGAGCACTGGGGAAAGGCAGGCAGAGAATTCCCTGCTAGCACCTTCTCGGTGCCTGGGAAGAAGTGTTCACATTGCTTCGCAGAATAGCTTTTGTGCAGAAAACACTAACACTTGTTCAGAACGAAAGAAAGCACTGAGCCCCAGATTTGCTGTTGTCCTGGAGAGCTTGCAGAGCACTGGGGAAAGGCAGGCAGAGAATTCCCTGCTAGCACCTTCTCTCTGCGCGGGAATGAGAAGTGTTCACATTGCTTCGCAGAATCGCTTTTGTGCAGAAAACACTAACACTTGTTCAGAACGAAAGAAAGCACAGAGACCCAGATTTTATGTTGTCCTGGAGAGCTTGCAGAGCACTGGGGAAAGGCAGGCAGAGAATTCCCTGCTAGCACCTTCTCTCTGCGCGGGAATGAGAAGTGTTCACATTGCTTCGCAGAATCGCTTTTGTGCAGAAAACACTAACACTTGTTCAGAACGAAAGAAAGCACAGAGCCCCAGATTTTATGTTGTCCTGGAGAGCTTGCAGAGCACTGGGGAAAGGCAGGCAGAGAATTCCCTGCTAGCACCTTCTCTCTGCGCGGGAATGAGAAGTGTTCACATTGCTTCGCAGAATCGCTTTTGTGCAGAAAACACTAACACTTGTTCATAACGAAAAAAAGCACAGAGCCCCAGATTTTATGTTGTCCTGGAGAGCTTGCAGAGCACTGGGGAAAGGCAGGCAGAGAATTCCCTGCTAGCACCTTCTCTCTGCGCGGGAATGAGAAGTGTTCACATTTTTTCGCAGAATCGCATTTGCGTCGCTGCAGAGAACACAAAAGCTTGTTCAGGACGAAAGAAAGCACAGAGCCCCAGATTTGCTGTTACCCTGGAGAGCTTGCAGAGCACTGGGGAAAGGCAGGCAGAGAATTCCCTGCTAGCACCTTCTCTGTGCGCGGGAAGGCAAAGTGTTCACATTTCCTCGCAGAATCGCTTTTGTGCAGAAAACACTAACACTTGTTCAGAACGAAAGAAAGCACAGAGCCCCAGATTTTATGTTGTCCTGGAGAGCTTGCAGAGCACTGGGGAAAGGCAGGCAGAGAATTCCCTGCTAGCACCTTCTCTGTGCCTGGGAAGAAGAAGTGTTCACATTGCTTCGCAGAATCGCTTTTGTGCAGAAAACACTAACACTTGTTCAGAACGAAAGAAAGCACAGAGCCCCAGATTTGCTGTTGTCCTGGAGAGCTTGCAGAGCACTGGGGAAAGGCAGGCAGAGAATTCCCTGCTAGCACCTTCTCTGTGCCTGGGAAGCAGAAGTGTTCACATTGCTTCGCAGAATCGCATTTGTGCAGAAAACACTAACACTTGTTCAGAACGAAAGAAAGCACAGAGCCCCAGATTTTATGTTGTCCTGGAGAGCTTGCAGAGCACTGGGGAAAGGCAGGCAGAGAATTCCCTGCTAGCACCTTCTCTCTGCGCGGGAATGAGAAGTGTTCACATTGCTTCGCAGAATCGCTTTTGTGCAGAAAACACTAACACTTGTTCAGAACGAAAGAAAGCACAGAGCCCCAGATTTTATGTTGTCCTGGAGAGCTTGCAGAGCACTGGGGAAAGGCAGGCAGAGAATTCCCTGCTAGCACCTTCTCGGTGCCTGGGAAGAAGAAGTGTTCACATTGCTTCGCAGAATCGCTTTTGTGCAGAAAACACTAACACTTGTTCAGAACGAAAGAAAGCACAGAGCCCCAGATTTGCTGTTGTCCTGGAGAGCTTGCAGAGCACTGGGGAAAGGCAGGCAGAGAATTCCCTGCTAGCACCTTCTCTGTGCCTGGGAAGCAGAAGTGTTCACATTGCTTCGCAGAATCGCTTTTGTGCAGAAAACACTAACACTTCTTCAGAACGAAAGAAAGCACAGAGACCCAGATTTTATGTTGTCCTGGAGAGCTTGCAGAGCACTGGGGAAAGGCAGGCAGAGAATTCCCTGCTAGCACCTTCTCTGTGCCTGGGAAGCAGAAGTGTTCACATTGCTTCGCAGAATCGCTTTTGTGCAGAAAACACTAACACTTGTTCAGAACGAAAGAAAGCACAGAGCCCCAGATTTTATGTTGTCCTGGAGAGCTTGCAGAGCACTGGGGAAAGGCAGGCAGAGAATTCCCTGCTAGCACCTTCTCTCTGCGCGGGAATGAGAAGTGTTCACATTGCTTCGCAGAATCGCTTTTGTGCAGAAAACACTAACACTTGTTCAGAACGAAAGAAAGCACAGAGCCCCAGATTTTATGTTGTCCTGGAGAGCTTGCAGAGCACTGGGGAAAGGCAGGCAGAGAATTCCCTGCTAGCACCGTCTCTGTGCGCGGGAAGGAAAAGTGTTCACATTTTTTCGCAGAATCGCATTTGCGTCGCTGCAGAGAACACAAAAGCTTGTTCAGGACGAAAGAAAGCACAGAGCCCCAGATTTGCTGTTACCCTGGAGAGCTTGCAGAGCACTGGGGAAAGCAGGCAGAGAATTCCCTGCTAGCACCTTCTCTGTGCGCGGGAAGGCAAAGTGTTCACATTTCCTCGCAGAATCGCTTTTGTGCAGAAAACACTAACACTTGTTCAGAACGAAAGAAAGCACAGAGCCCCAGATTTTATGTTGTCCTGGAGAGCTTGCAGAGCACTGGGGAAAGGCAGGCAGAGAATTCCCTGCTAGCACCTTCTCTGTGCCTGGGAAGAAGAAGTGTTCACATTGCTTCGCAGAATAGCTTTTGTGCAGAAAACACTAACACTTGTTCAGAACGAAAGAAAGCACTGAGCCCCAGATTTGCTGTTGTCCTGGAGAGCTTGCAGAGCACTGGGGAAAGGCAGGCAGAGAATTCCCTGCTAGCACCTTCTCTCTGCGCGGGAATGAGAAGTGTTCACATTGCTTCGCAGAATCGCTTTTGTGCAGAAAACACTAACACTTGTTCAGGACGAAAGAAAGCACAGAGCCCCAGATTTTATGTTGTCCTGGAGAGCTTGCAGAGCACTGGGGAAAGGCAGGCAGAGAATTCCCTGCTAGCACCTTCTCTCTGCGCGGGAATGAGAAGTGTTCACATTGCTTCGCAGAATCGCTTTTGTGCAGAAAACACTAACACTTGTTCAGAACGAAAGAAAGCACAGAGCCCCAGATTTTATGTTGTCCTGGAGAGCTTGCAGAGCACTGGGGAAAGGCAGGCAGAGAATTCCCTGCTAGCACCTTCTCTCTGCGCGGGAATGAGAAGTGTTCACATTTTTTCGCAGAATCGCATTTGCGTCGCTGCAGAGAACACAAAAGCTTGTTCAGGACGAAAGAAAGCACAGAGCCCCAGATTTGCTGTTACCCTGGAGAGCTTGCAGAGCACTGGGGAAAGCAGGCAGAGAATTCCCTGCTAGCACCTTCTCTGTGCGCGGGAAGGCAAAGTGTTCACATTTCCTCGCAGAATCGCTTTTGTGCAGAAAACACTAACACTTGTTCAGAACGAAAGAAAGCACAGAGCCCCAGATTTTATGTTGTCCTGGAGAGCTTGCAGAGCACTGGGGAAAGGCAGGCAGAGAATTCCCTGCTAGCACCTTCTCGGTGCCTGGGAAGAAGAAGTGTTCACATTGCTTCGCAGAATCGCTTTTGTGCAGAAAACACTAACACTTGTTCAGAACGAAAGAAAGCACAGAGCCCCAGATTTTATGTTGTCCTGGAGAGCTTGCAGAGCACTGGGGAAAGGCAGGCAGAGAATTCCCTGCTAGCACCTTCTCTGTGCCTGGGAAGCAGAAGTGTTCACATTGCTTCGCAGAATCGCTTTTGTGCAGAAAACACTAACACTTGTTCAGAACGAAAGAAAGCACAGAGCCCCAGATTTGCTGTTGTCCTGGAGAGCTTGCAGAGCACTGGGGAAAGGCAGGCAGAGAATTCCCTGCTAGCACCTTCTCTCTGCGCGGGAATGAGAAGTGTTCACATTGCTTCGCAGAATCGCTTTTGTGCAGAAAACAGTAACACTTGTTCATAACGAAAGAAAGCACAGAGCCCCAGATTTTATGTTGTCCTGGAGAGCTTGCAGAGCACTGGGGAAAGGCAGGCAGAGAATTCCCTGCTAGCACCTTCTCTCTGCGCGGGAATGAGAAGTGTTCACATTTTTTCGCAGAATCGCATTTGCGTCGCTGCAGAGAACACAAAAGCTTGTTCAGGACGAAAGAAAGCACAGAGCCCCAGATTTGCTGTTACCCTGGAGAGCTTGCAGAGCACTGGGGAAAGGCAGGCAGAGAATTCCCTGCTAGCACCTTCTCTGTGCGCGGGAAGGCAAAGTGTTCACATTTCCTCGCAGAATCACTTTTGTGCAGAAAACACTAACACTTGTTCAGAACGAAAGAAAGCACAGAGCCCCAGATTTTATGTTGTCCTGGAGAGCTTGCAGAGCACTGGGGAAAGGCAGGCAGAGAATTCCCTGCTAGCACCTTCTCGGTGCCTGGGAAGAAGAAGTGTTCACATTGCTTCGCAGAATCGCTTTTGTGCAGAAAACACTAACACTTGTTCAGAACGAAAGAAAGCACAGAGCCCCAGATTTGCTGTTGTCCTGGAGAGCTTGCAGAGCACTGGGGAAAGGCAGGCAGAGAATTCCCTGCTAGCACCTTCTCTGTGCCTGGGAAGCAGAAGTGTTCACATTGCTTCGCAGAATCGCTTTTGTGCAGAAAACACTAACACTTGTTCAGAACGAAAGAAAGCACAGAGACCCAGATTTTATGTTGTCCTGGAGAGCTTGCAGAGCACTGGGGAAAGGCAGGCAGAGAATTCCCTGCTAGCACCTTCTCTGTGCCTGGGAAGCAGAAGTGTTCACATTGCTTCGCAGAATCGCTTTTGTGCAGAAAACACTAACACTTGTTCAGAACGAAAGAAAGCACAGAGCCCCAGATTTGCTGTTGTCCTGGAGAGCTTGCAGAGCACTGGGGAAAGGCAGGCAGAGAATTCCCTGCTAGCACCTTCTCTCTGCGCGGGAATGAGAAGTGTTCACATTGCTTCGCAGAATCGCTTTTGTGCAGAAAACACTAACACTTGTTCAGAACGAAAGAAAGCACAGAGCCCCAGATTTTATGTTGTCCTGGAGAGCTTGCAGAGCACTGGGGAAAGGCAGGCAGAGAATTCCCTGCTAGCACCGTCTCTGTGCGCGGGAAGGAAAAGTGTTCACATTTTTTCGCAGAATCGCATTTGCGTCGCTGCAGAGAACACAAAAGCTTGTTCAGGACGAAAGAAAGCACAGAGCCCCAGATTTGCTGTTACCCTGGAGAGCTTGCAGAGCACTGGGGAAAGCAGGCAGAGAATTCCCTGCTAGCACCTTCTCTGTGCGCGGGAAGGCAAAGTGTTCACATTTCCTCGCAGAATCGCTTTTGTGCAGAAAACACTAACACTTGTTCAGAACGAAAGAAAGCACAGAGCCCCAGATTTTATGTTGTCCTGGAGAGCTTGCAGAGCACTGGGGAAAGGCAGGCAGAGAATTCCCTGCTAGCACCTTCTCTGTGCCTTGGAAGAAGAAGTGTTCACATTGCTTCGCAGAATAGCTTTTGTGCAGAAAACACTAACACTTGTTCAGAACGAAAGAAAGCACTGAGCCCCAGATTTGCTGTTGTCCTGGAGAGCTTGCAGAGCACTGGGGAAAGGCAGGCAGAGAATTCCCTGCTAGCACCTTCTCTCTGCGCGGGAATGAGAAGTGTTCACATTGCTTCGCAGAATCGCTTTTGTGCAGAAAACACTAACACTTGTTCAGGACGAAAGAAAGCACAGAGCCCCAGATTTTATGTTGTCCTGGAGAGCTTGCAGAGCACTGGGGAAAGGCAGGCAGAGAATTCCCTGCTAGCACCTTCTCTCTGCGCGGGAATGAGAAGTGTTCACATTGCTTCGCAGAATCGCTTTTGTGCAGAAAACACTAACACTTGTTCAGAACGAAAGAAAGCACAGAGCCCCAGATTTTATGTTGTCCTGGAGAGCTTGCAGAGCACTGGGGAAAGGCAGGCAGAGAATTCCCTGCTAGCACCTTCTCTCTGCGCGGGAATGAGAAGTGTTCACATTTTTTCGCAGAATCGCATTTGCGTCGCTGCAGAGAACACAAAAGCTTGTTCAGGACGAAAGAAAGCACAGAGCCCCAGATTTGCTGTTACCCTGGAGAGCTTGCAGAGCACTGGGGAAAGCAGGCAGAGAATTCCCTGCTAGCACCTTCTCTGTGCGCGGGAAGGCAAAGTGTTCACATTTCCTCGCAGAATCGCTTTTGTGCAGAAAACACTAACACTTGTTCAGAACGAAAGAAAGCACAGAGCCCCAGATTTTATGTTGTCCTGGAGAGCTTGCAGAGCACTGGGGAAAGGCAGGCAGAGAATTCCCTGCTAGCACCTTCTCTGTGCCTGGGAAGAAGAAGTGTTCACATTGCTTCGCAGAATCGCTTTTGTGCAGAAAACACTAACACTTGTTCAGAACGAAAGAAAGCACAGAGCCCCAGATTTTATGTTGTCCTGGAGAGCTTGCAGAGCACTGGGGAAAGGCAGGCAGAGAATTCCCTGCTAGCACCTTCTCTGTGCCTGGGAAGCAGAAGTGTTCACATTGCTTCGCAGAATCGCTTTTGTGCAGAAAACACTAACACTTGTTCAGAACGAAAGAAAGCACAGAGCCCCAGATTTGCTGTTGTCCTGGAGAGCTTGCAGAGCACTGGGGAAAGGCAGGCAGAGAATTCCCTGCTAGCACCTTCTCTCTGCGCGGGAATGAGAAGTGTTCACATTTTTTCGCAGAATCGCTTTTGTGCAGAAAACAGTAACACTTGTTCATAACGAAAGAAAGCACAGAGCCCCAGATTTTATGTTGTCCTGGAGAGCTTGCAGAGCACTGGGGAAAGGCAGGCAGAGAATTCCCTGCTAGCACCTTCTCTCTGCGCGGGAATGAGAAGTGTTCACATTTTTTCGCAGAATCGCATTTGCGTCGCTGCAGAGAACACAAAAGCTTGTTCAGGACGAAAGAAAGCACAGAGCCCCAGATTTGCTGTTACCCTGGAGAGCTTGCAGAGCACTGGGGAAAGGCAGGCAGAGAATTCCCTGCTAGCACCTTCTCTGTGCGCGGGAAGGCAAAGTGTTCACATTTCCTCGCAGAATCGCTTTTGTGCAGAAAACACTAACACTTGTTC
Source organism: Strix uralensis (assembly GCF_047716275.1). Lineage (NCBI taxonomy): Eukaryota > Metazoa > Chordata > Aves > Strigiformes > Strigidae > Strix > Strix uralensis. Next base: position 122,227,637 of record NC_133974.1, on the reverse strand, counting down.
AGAACGAAAGAAAGCACAGAGCCCCAGATTTTATGTTGTCCTGGAGAGCTTGCAGAGCACTGGGGAAAGGCAGGCAGAGAATTCCCTGCTAGCACCTTCTCGGTGCCTGGGAAGAAGAAGTGTTCACATTGCTTCGCAGAATCGCTTTTGTGCAGAAAACACTAACACTTGTTCAGAACGAAAGAAAGCACAGAGCCCCAGATTTGCTGTTGTCCTGGAGAGCTTGCAGAGCACTGGGGAAAGGCAGGCAGAGAATTCCCTGCTAGCACCTTCTCTGTGCCTGGGAAGCAGAAGTGTTCACATTGCTTCGCAGAATCGCTTTTGTGCAGAAAACACTAACACTTCTTCAGAACGAAAGAAAGCACAGAGACCCAGATTTTATGTTGTCCTGGAGAGCTTGCAGAGCACTGGGGAAAGGCAGGCAGAGAATTCCCTGCTAGCACCTTCTCTCTGTGCGGGAATGAGAAGTGTTCACATTGCTTCGCAGAATCGCTTTTGTGCAGAAAACACTAACACTTGTTCAGAACGAAAGAAAGCACAGAGCCCCAGATTTTATGTTGTCCTGGAGAGCTTGCAGAGCACTGGGGAAAGGCAGGCAGAGAATTCCCTGCTAGCACCGTCTCTGTGCGCGGGAAGGAAAAGTGTTCACATTTTTTCGCAGAATCGCATTTGCGTCGCTGCAGAGAACACAAAAGCTTGTTCAGGACGAAAGAAAGCACAGAGCCCCAGATTTGCTGTTACCCTGGAGAGCTTGCAGAGCACTGGGGAAAGCAGGCAGAGAATTCCCTGCTAGCACCTTCTCTGTGCGCGGGAAGGCAAAGTGTTCACATTTCCTCGCAGAATCGCTTTTGTGCAGAAAACACTAACACTTGTTCAGAACGAAAGAAAGCACAGAGACCCAGATTTGCTGTTGTCCTGGAGAGCTTGCAGAGCACTGGGGAAAGGCAGGCAGAGAATTCCCTGCTAGCACCTTCTCTCTGCGCGGGAATGAGAAGTGTTCACATTGCTTCGCAGAATCGCTTTTGTGCAGAAAACACTAACACTTGTTCAGAACGAAAGAAAGCACAGAGACCCAGATTTTATGTTGTCCTGGAGAGCTTGCAGAGCACTGGGGAAAGGCAGGCAGAGAATTCCCTGCTAGCACCGTCTCTGTGCGCGGGAAGGAAAAGTGTTCACATTTTTTCGCAGAATAGCTTTTGTGCAGAAAACACTAACACTTGTTCAGAACGAAAGAAAGCACTGAGCCCCAGATTTGCTGTTGTCCTGGAGAGCTTGCAGAGCACTGGGGAAAGGCAGGCAGAGAATTCCCTGCTAGCACCTTCTCTGTGCCTGGGAAGCAGAAGTGTTCACATTGCTTCGCAGAATCGCTTTTGTGCAGAAAACACTAACACTTGTTCAGAACGAAAGAAAGCACAGAGCCCCAGATTTGCTGTTGTCCTGGAGAGCTTGCAGAGCACTGGGGAAAGGCAGGCAGAGAATTCCCTGCTAGCACCTTCTCTCTGCGCGGGAATGAGAAGTGTTCACATTGCTTCGCAGAATCGCTTTTGTGCAGAAAACACTAACACTTGTTCAGAACGAAAGAAAGCACAGAGCCCCAGATTTTATGTTGTCCTGGAGAGCTTGCAGAGCACTGGGGAAAGGCAGGCAGAGAATTCCCTGCTAGCACCGTCTCTGTGCGCGGGAAGGAATAGTGTTCACATTTTTTCGCAGAATCGCATTTGCGTCGCTGCAGAGAACACAAAAGCTTGTTCAGGACGAAAGAAAGCACAGAGCCCCAGATTTGCTGTTACCCTGGAGAGCTTGCAGAGCACTGGGGAAAGCAGGCAGAGAATTCCCTGCTAGCACCTTCTCTGTGCGCGGGAAGGCAAAGTGTTCACATTTCCTCGCAGAATCGCTTTTGTGCAGAAAACACTAACACTTGTTCAGAACGAAAGAAAGCACAGAGCCCCAGATTTGCTGTTGTCCTGGAGAGCTTGCAGAGCACTGGGGAAAGGCAGGCAGAGAATTCCCTGCTAGCACCTTCTCTCTGCGCGGGAATGAGAAGTGTTCACATTGCTTCGCAGAATCGCTTTTGTGCAGAAAACACTAACACTTGTTCAGAACGAAAGAAAGCACAGAGACCCAGATTTTATGTTGTCCTGGAGAGCTTGCAGAGCACTGGGGAAAGGCAGGCAGAGAATTCCCTGCTAGCACCTTCTCTCTGCGCGGGAATGAGAAGTGTTCACATTGCTTCGCAGAATCGCTTTTGTGCAGAAAACACTAACACTTGTTCAGAACGAAAGAAAGCACAGAGCCCCAGATTTTATGTTGTCCTGGAGACCTTGCAGAGCACTGGGGAAAGGCAGGCAGAGTATTCCCTGCTAGCACCGTCTCTGTGCGCGGGAAGGAAAAGTGTTCACATTTTTTCGCAGAATCGCATTTGCGTCGCTGCAGAGAACACAAAAGCTTGTTCAGGACGAAAGAAAGCACAGAGCCCCAGATTTGCTGTTACCCTGGAGAGCTTGCAGAGCACTGGGGAAAGCAGGCAGAGAATTCCCTGCTAGCACCTTCTCTGTGCGCGGGAAGGCAAAGTGTTCACATTTCCTCGCAGAATCGCTTTTGTGCAGAAAACACTAACACTTGTTCAGAACGAAAGAAAGCACAGAGCCCCAGATTTTGTGTTGTCCTGGAGAGCTTGCAGAGCACTGGGGAAAGGCAGGCAGAGAATTCCCTGCTAGCACCTTCTCGGTGGCTGGGAAGCAGAAGTGTTCACATTGCTTCGCAGAATCGCTTTTGTGCAGACAACACTAACACTTGTTCAGGACGAAAGAAAGCACAGAGCCCCAGATTTTATGTTGTCCTGGAGAGCTTGCAGAGCACTGGGGAAAGGCAGGCAGAGAAGTCCCTGCTAGCACCTTCTCGGTGCCTGGGAAGAAGAAGTGTTCACATTGCTTCGCAGAATCGCTTTTGTGCAGAAAACACTAACACTTGTTCAGAACGAAAGAAAGCACAGAGCCCCAGATTTTATGTTGTCCTGGAGAGCTTGCAGAGCACTGGGGAAAGGCAGGCAGAGAATTCCCTGCTAGCACCTTCTCTCTGCGCGGGAATGAGAAGTGTTCACATTTTTTCGCAGAATCGCATTTGCGTCGCTGCAGAGAACACAAAAGCTTGTTCAGGACGAAAGAAAGCACAGAGCCCCAGATTTGCTGTTACCCTGGAGAGCTTGCAGAGCACTGGGGAAAGGCAGGCAGAGAATTCCCTGCTAGCACCTTCTCTGTGCGCGGGAAGGCAAAGTGTTCACATTTCCTCGCAGAATCGCTTTTGTGCAGAAAACACTAACACTTGTTCAGAACGAAAGAAAGCACAGAGCCCCAGATTTTATGTTGTCCTGGAGAGCTTGCAGAGCACTGGGGAAAGGCAGGCAGAGAATTCCCTGCTAGCACCTTCTCTGTGCCTGGGAAGAAGAAGTGTTCACATTGCTTCGCAGAATCGCTTTTGTGCAGAAAACACTAACACTTGTTCAGAACGAAAGAAAGCACAGAGCCCCAGATTTTATGTTGTCCTGGAGAGCTTGCAGAGCACTGGGGAAAGGCAGGCAGAGAATTCCCTGCTAGCACCTTCTCTGTGCCTGGGAAGCAGAAGTGTTCACATTGCTTCGCAGAATCGCATTTGTGCAGAATACACTAACACTTGTTCAGAACGAAAGAAAGCACAGAGCCCCAGATTTTATGTTGTCATGGAGAGCTTGCAGAGCACTGGGGAAAGGCAGGCAGAGAATTCCCTGCTAGCACCTTCTCTCTGCGCGGGAATGAGAAGTGTTCACATTGCTTCGCAGAATCGCTTTTGTGCAGAAAACACTAACACTTGTTCAGAACGAAAGAAAGCACAGAGCCCCAGATTTTATGTTGTCCTGGAGAGCTTGCAGAGCACTGGGGAAAGGCAGGCAGAGAATTCCCTGCTAGCACCTTCTCGGTGCCTGGGAAGAAGAAGTGTTCACATTGCTTCGCAGAATCGCTTTTGTGCAGAAAACACTAACACTTGTTCAGAACGAAAGAAAGCACAGAGCCCCAGATTTGCTGTTGTCCTGGAGAGCTTGCAGAGCACTGGGGAAAGGCAGGCAGAGAATTCCCTGCTAGCACCTTCTCTGTGCCTGGGAAGCAGAAGTGTTCACATTGCTTCGCAGAATCGCTTTTGTGCAGAAAACACTAACACTTGTTCAGAACGAAAGAAAGCACAGAGCCCCAGATTTTATGTTGTGCTGGAGAGCTTGCAGAGCACTGGGGAAAGGCAGGCAGAGAATTCCCTGCTAGCACCTTCTCGGTGCCTGGGAAGAAGAAGTGTTCACATTGCTTCGCAGAATCGCTTTTGTGCAGAAAACACTAACACTTGTTCAGAACGAAAGAAAGCACAGAGACCCAGATTTTATGTTGTCCTGGAGAGCTTGCAGAGCACTGGGGAAAGGCAGGCAGAGAATTCCCTGCTAGCACCGTCTCTGTGCGCGGGAAGGAAAAATGTTCACATTTTTTCGCAGAATCGCATTTGCGTCGCTGCAGAGAACACAAAAGCTTGTTCAGGACGAAAGAAAGCACAGAGCCCCAGATTTGCTGTTACCCTGGAGAGCTTGCAGAGCACTGGGGAAAGCAGGCAGAGAATTCCCTGCTAGCACCTTCTCTGTGCGCGGGAAGGCAAAGTGTTCACATTTCCTCGCAGAATCGCTTTTGTGCAGAAAACACTAACACTTGTTCAGAACGAAAGAAAGGACAGAGCCCCAGATTTTGTGTTGTCCTGGAGAGCTTGCAGAGCACTGGGGAAAGGCAGGCAGAGAATTCCCTGCTAGCACCTTCTCGGTGCCTGGGAAGAAGAAGTGTTCACATTGCTTCGCAGAATCGCTTTTGTGCAGACAACACTAACACTTCTTCAGGACGAAAGAAAGCACAGAGCCCCAGATTTTATGTTGTCCTGGAGAGCTTGCAGAGCACTGGGGAAAGGCAGGCAGAGAATTCCCTGCTAGCACCTTCTCGGTGCCTGGGAAGCAGAAGTGTTCACATTGCTTCACAGAATCGCTTTTGTGCAGAAAACACTAACACTTGTTCAGAACGAAAGAAAGCACAGAGTCCCAGATTTTATGTTGTCCTGGAGAGCTTGCAGAGCACTGGGGAAAGGCAGGCAGAGAATTCCCTGCTAGCACCTTCTCTCTGCGCGGGAATGAGAAGTGTTCACATTTTTTCGCAGAATCGCATTTGCGTCGCTGCAGAGAACACAAAAGCTTGTTCAGGACGAAAGAAAGCACAGAGCCCCAGATTTGCTGTTACCCTGGAGAGCTTGCAGAGCACTGGGGAAAGGCAGGCAGAGAATTCCCTGCTAGCACCTTGTCTGTGCGCGGGAAGGCAAAGTGTTCACATTTCCTCGCAGAATCGCTTTTGTGCAGAAAACACTAACACTTGTTCAGAACGAAAGAAAGCACAGAGCCCCAGATTTTATGTTGTCCTGGAGAGCTTGCAGAGCACTGGGGAAAGGCAGGCAGAGAATTCCCTGCTAGCACCTTCTCTGTGCCTGGGAAGAAGAAGTGTTCACATTGCTTCGCAGAATCGCTTTTGTGCAGAAAACACTAACACTTGTTCAGAACGAAAGAAAGCACAGAGCCCCAGATTTGCTGTTGTCCTGGAGAGCTTGCAGAGCACTGGGGAAAGGCAGGCAGAGAATTCCCTGCTAGCACCTTCTCTGTGCCTGGGAAGCAGAAGTGTTCACATTGCTTCGCAGAATCGCTTTTGTGCAGAAAACACTAACACTTGTTCAGAACGAAAGAAAGCACAGAGCCCCAGATTTTATGTTGTCATGGAGAGCTTGCAGAGCACTGGGGAAAGGCAGGCAGAGAATTCCCTGCTAGCACCTTCTCTCTGCGCGGGAATGAGAAGTGTTCACATTGCTTCGCAGAATCGCTTTTGTGCAGAAAACACTAACACTTGTTCAGAACGAAAGAAAGCACAGAGCCCCAGATTTGCTGTTGTCCTGGAGAGCTTGCAGAGCACTGGGGAATGGCAAGGAGAGAATTCCCTGCTAGCACCTTCTCTGTGCCTGGGAAGCAGAAGTGTTCACATTGCTTCGCAGAATCGCTTTTGTGCAGAAAACACTAACACTTGTTCAGAACGAAAGAAAGCACAGAGCCCCAGATTTGCTGTTGTCCTGGAGAGCTTGCAGAGCACTGGGGAAAGGCAGGCAGAGAATTCCCTGCTAGCACCTTCTCGGTGCCTGGGAAGAAGAAGTGTTCACATTGCTTCGCAGAATCGCTTTTGTGCAGAAAACACTAACACTTGTTCAGAACGAAAGAAAGCACAGAGCCCCAGATTTTATGTTGTCCTGGAGAGCTTGCAGAGCACTGGGGAAAGGCAGGCAGAGAATTCCCTGCTAGCACCTTCTCTGTGCGCGGGAAGGCAAAGTGTTCACATTGCTTCGCAGAATCGCTTTTGTGCAGAAAACACTAACACTTGTTCAGAACGAAAGAAAGCACAGAGCCCCAGATTTGCTGTTGTCCTGGAGAGCTTGCAGAGCACTGGGGAAAGGCAGGCAGAGAATTCCCTGCTAGCACCTTCTCTCTGCGCGGGAATGAGAAGTGTTCACATTGCTTCGCAGAATCGCTTTTGTGCAGAAAACACTAACACTTGTTCAGAACGAAAGAAAGCACAGAGCCCCAGATTTTATGTTGTCCTGGAGAGCTTGCAGAGCACTGGGGAAAGGCAGGCAGAGAATTCCCTGCTAGCACCTTCTCGGTGCCTGGGAAGAAGTGTTCACATTGCTTCGCAGAATAGCTTTTGTGCAGAAAACACTAACACTTGTTCAGAACGAAAGAAAGCACTGAGCCCCAGATTTGCTGTTGTCCTGGAGAGCTTGCAGAGCACTGGGGAAAGGCAGGCAGAGAATTCCCTGCTAGCACCTTCTCTCTGCGCGGGAATGAGAAGTGTTCACATTGCTTCGCAGAATCGCTTTTGTGCAGAAAACACTAACACTTGTTCAGAACGAAAGAAAGCACAGAGACCCAGATTTTATGTTGTCCTGGAGAGCTTGCAGAGCACTGGGGAAAGGCAGGCAGAGAATTCCCTGCTAGCACCTTCTCTCTGCGCGGGAATGAGAAGTGTTCACATTGCTTCGCAGAATCGCTTTTGTGCAGAAAACACTAACACTTGTTCAGAACGAAAGAAAGCACAGAGCCCCAGATTTTATGTTGTCCTGGAGAGCTTGCAGAGCACTGGGCAAAGGCAGGCAGAGAATTCCCTGCTAGCACCTTCTCTCTGCGCGGGAATGAGAAGTGTTCACATTTTTTCGCAGAATCGCATTTGCGTCGCTGCAGAGAACACAAAAGCTTGTTCAGGACGAAAGAAAGCACAGAGCCCCAGATTTGCTGTTACCCTGGAGAGCTTGCAGAGCACTGGGGAAAGCAGGCAGAGAATTCCCTGCTAGCACCTTCTCTGTGGGCGGGAAGGCAAAGTGTTCACATTTCCTCGCAGAATCGCTTTTGTGCAGAAAACACTAACACTTGTTCAGAACGAAAGAAAGCACAGAGCCCCAGATTTTATGTTGTCCTGGAGAGCTTGCAGAGCACTGGGGAAAGGCAGGCAGAGAATTCCCTGCTAGCACCTTCTCTGTGCCTGGGAAGAAGAAGTGTTCACATTGCTTCGCAGAATCGCTTTTGTGCAGAAAACACTAACACTTGTTCAGAACGAAAGAAAGCACAGAGCCCCAGATTTTATGTTGTCCTGGAGAGCTTGCAGAGCACTGGGGAAAGGCAGGCAGAGAATTCCCTGCTAGCACCTTCTCTGTGCGCGGGAAGGCAAAGTGTTCACATTGCTTCGCAGAATCGCTTTTGTGCAGAAAACACTAACACTTGTTCAGAACGAAAGAAAGCACAGAGCCCCAGATTTTATGTTGTCCTGGAGAGCTTGCAGAGCACTGGGGAAAGGCAGGCAGAGTATTCCCTGCTAGCACCGTCTCTGTGCGCGGGAAGGAAAAGTGTTCACATTTTTTCGCAGAATCGCATTTGCGTCGCTGCAGAGAACACAAAAGCTTGTTCAGGACGAAAGAAAGCACAGAGCCCCAGATTTGCTGTTACCCTGGAGAGCTTGCAGAGCACTGGGGAAAGCAGGCAGAGAATTCCCTGCTAGCACCTTCTCTGTGCGCGGGAAGGCAAAGTGTTCACATTTCCTCGCAGAATCGCTTTTGTGCAGAAAACACTAACACTTGTTCAGAACGAAAGAAAGCACAGAGCCCCAGATTTTGTGTTGTCCTGGAGAGCTTGCAGAGCACTGGGGAAAGGCAGGCAGAGAATTCCCTGCTAGCACCTTCTCGGTGGCTGGGAAGCAGAAGTGTTCACATTGCTTCGCAGAATCGCTTTTGTGCAGACAACACTAACACTTGTTCAGGACGAAAGAAAGCACAGAGCCCCAGATTTTATGTTGTCCTGGAGAGCTTGCAGAGCACTGGGGAAAGGCAGGCAGAGAATTCCCTGCTAGCACCTTCTCGGTGCCTGGGAAGAAGAAGTGTTCACATTGCTTCGCAGAATCGCTTTTGTGCAGAAAACACTAACACTTGTTCAGAACGAAAGAAAGCACAGAGCCCCAGATTTTATGTTGTCCTGGAGAGCTTGCAGAGCACTGGGGAAAGGCAGGCAGAGAATTCCCTGCTAGCACCTTCTCTCTGCGCGGGAATGAGAAGTGTTCACATTTTTTCGCAGAATCGCATTTGCGTCGCTGCAGAGAACACAAAAGCTTGTTCAGGACGAAAGAAAGCACAGAGCCCCAGATTTGCTGTTACCCTGGAGAGCTTGCAGAGCACTGGGGAAAGGCAGGCAGAGAATTCCCTGCTAGCACCTTCTCTGTGCGCGGGAAGGCAAAGTGTTCACATTTCCTCGCAGAATCGCTTTTGTGCAGAAAACACTAACACTTGTTCAGAACGAAAGAAAGCACAGAGCCCCAGATTTTATGTTGTCCTGGAGAGCTTGCAGAGCACTGGGGAAAGGCAGGCAGAGAATTCCCTGCTAGCACCTTCTCTGTGCCTGGGAAGAAGAAGTGTTCACATTGCTTCGCAGAATCGCTTTTGTGCAGAAAACACTAACACTTGTTCAGAACGAAAGAAAGCACAGAGCCCCAGATTTGCTGTTGTCCTGGAGAGCTTGCAGAGCACTGGGGAAAGGCAGGCAGAGAATTCCCTGCTAGCACCTTCTCTGTGCCTGGGAAGCAGAAGTGTTCACATTGCTTCGCAGAATCGCATTTGTGCAGAAAACACTAACACTTGTTCAGAACGAAAGAAAGCACAGAGCCCCAGATTTTATGTTGTCATGGAGAGCTTGCAGAGCACTGGGGAAAGGCAGGCAGAGAATTCCCTGCTAGCACCTTCTCTCTGCGCGGGAATGAGAAGTGTTCACATTGCTTCGCAGAATCGCTTTTGTGCAGAAAACACTAACACTTGTTCAGAACGAAAGAAAGCACAGAGCCCCAGATTTTATGTTGTCCTGGAGAGCTTGCAGAGCACTGGGGAAAGGCAGGCAGAGAATTCCCTGCTAGCACCTTCTCGGTGCCTGGGAAGAAGAAGTGTTCACATTGCTTCGCAGAATCGCTTTTGTGCAGAAAACACTAACACTTGTTCAGAACGAAAGAAAGCACAGAGCCCCAGATTTGCTGTTGTCCTGGAGAGCTTGCAGAGCACTGGGGAAAGGCAGGCAGAGAATTCCCTGCTAGCACCTTCTCTGTGCCTGGGAAGCAGAAGTGTTCACATTGCTTCGCAGAATCGCTTTTGTGCAGAAAACACTAACACTTGTTCAGAACGAAAGAAAGCACAGAGCCCCAGATTTTATGTTGTGCTGGAGAGCTTGCAGAGCACTGGGGAAAGGCAGGCAGAGAATTCCCTGCTAGCACCTTCTCGGTGCCTGGGAAGAAGAAGTGTTCACATTGCTTCGCAGAATCGCTTTTGTGCAGAAAACACTAACACTTGTTCAGAACGAAAGAAAGCACAGAGACCCAGATTTTATGTTGTCCTGGAGAGCTTGCAGAGCACTGGGGAAAGGCAGGCAGAGAATTCCCTGCTAGCACCGTCTCTGTGCGCGGGAAGGAAAAGTGTTCACATTTTTTCGCAGAATCGCATTTGCGTCGCTGCAGAGAACACAAAAGCTTGTTCAGGACGAAAGAAAGCACAGAGCCCCAGATTTGCTGTTACCCTGGAGAGCTTGCAGAGCACTGGGGAAAGCAGGCAGAGAATTCCCTGCTAGCACCTTCTCTGTGCGCGGGAAGGCAAAGTGTTCACATTTCCTCGCAGAATCGCTTTTGTGCAGAAAACACTAACACTTGTTCAGAACGAAAGAAAGGACAGAGCCCCAGATTTTGTGTTGTCCTGGAGAGCTTGCAGAGCACTGGGGAAAGGCAGGCAGAGAATTCCCTGCTAGCACCTTCTCGGTGCCTGGGAAGAAGAAGTGTTCACATTGCTTCGCAGAATCGCTTTTGTGCAGACAACACTAACACTTCTTCAGGACGAAAGAAAGCACAGAGCCCCAGATTTTATGTTGTCCTGGAGAGCTTGCAGAGCACTGGGGAAAGGCAGGCAGAGAATTCCCTGCTAGCACCTTCTCGGTGCCTGGGAAGCAGAAGTGTTCACATTGCTTCACAGAATCGCTTTTGTGCAGAAAACACTAACACTTGTTCAGAACGAAAGAAAGCACAGAGTCCCAGATTTTATGTTGTCCTGGAGAGCTTGCAGAGCACTGGGGAAAGGCAGGCAGAGAATTCCCTGCTAGCACCTTCTCTCTGCGCGGGAATGAGAAGTGTTCACATTTTTTCGCAGAATCGCATTTGCGTCGCTGCAGAGAACACAAAAGCTTGTTCAGGACGAAAGAAAGCACAGAGCCCCAGATTTGCTGTTACCCTGGAGAGCTTGCAGAGCACTGGGGAAAGGCAGGCAGAGAATTCCCTGCTAGCACCTTGTCTGTGCGCGGGAAGGCAAAGTGTTCACATTTCCTCGCAGAATCGCTTTTGTGCAGAAAACACTAACACTTGTTCAGAACGAAAGAAAGCACAGAGCCCCAGATTTTATGTTGTCCTGGAGAGCTTGCAGAGCACTGGGGAAAGGCAGGCAGAGAATTCCCTGCTAGCACCTTCTCTGTGCCTGGGAAGAAGAAGTGTTCACATTGCTTCGCAGAATCGCTTTTGTGCAGAAAACACTAACACTTGTTCAGAACGAAAGAAAGCACAGAGCCCCAGATTTGCTGTTGTCCTGGAGAGCTTGCAGAGCACTGGGGAAAGGCAGGCAGAGAATTCCCTGCTAGCACCTTCTCTGTGCCTGGGAAGCAGAAGTGTTCACATTGCTTCGCAGAATCGCTTTTGTGCAGAAAACACTAACACTTGTTCAGAACGAAAGAAAGCACAGAGCCCCAGATTTTATGTTGTCCTGGAGAGCTTGCAGAGCACTGGGGAAAGGCAGGCAGAGAATTCCCTGCTAGCACCTTCTCTCTGCGCGGGAATGAGAAGTGTTCACATTGCTTCGCAGAATCGCTTTTGTGCAGAAAACACTAACACTTGTTCAGAACGAAAGAAAGCACAGAGCCCCAGATTTGCTGTTGTCCTGGAGAGCTTGCAGAGCACTGGGGAAAGGCAGGCAGAGAATTCCCTGCTAGCACCGTCTCTGTGCGCGGGAAGGAAAAGTGTTCACATTTTTTCGCAGAATCGCATTTGCGTCGCTGCAGAGAACACAAAAGCTTGTTCAGGACGAAAGAAAGCACAGAGCCCCAGATTTGCTGTTACCCTCGAGAGCTTGCAGAGCACTGGGGAAAGCAGGCAGAGAATTCCCTGCTAGCACCTTCTCTGTGCGCGGGAAGGCAAAGTGTTCACATTTCCTCGCAGAATCGCTTTTGTGCAGAAAACACTAACACTTGTTCAGAACGAAAGAAAGCACAGAGCCCCAGATTTTATGTTGTCCTGGAGAGCTTGCAGAGCACTGGGGAAAGGCAGGCAGAGAATTCCCTGCTAGCACCTTCTCGGTGCCTGGGAAGAAGAAGTGTTCACATTGCTTCGCAGAATCGCTTTTGTGCAGAAAACACTAACACTTGTTCAGAACGAAAGAAAGCACAGAGCCCCAGATTTGCTGTTGTCCTGGAGAGCTTGCAGAGCACTGGGGAAAGGCAGGCAGAGAATTCCCTGCTAGCACCTTCTCTGTGCCTGGGAAGCAGAAGTGTTCACATTTCCTCGCAGAATCGCTTTTGTGCAGAAAACACTAACACTTGTTCAGAACGAAAGAAAGCACAGAGCCCCAGATTTTATGTTGTCCTGGAGAGCTTGCAGAGCACTGGGGAAAGGCAGGCAGAGAATTCCCTGCTAGCACCTTCTCTGTGCCTGGGAAGAAGAAGTGTTCACATTGCTTCGCAGAATCGCTTTTGTGCAGAAAACACTAACACTTGTTCAGAACGAAAGAAAGCACAGAGCCCCAGATTTGCTGTTGTCCTGGAGAGCTTGCAGAGCACTGGGGAAAGGCAGGCAGAGAATTCCCTGCTAGCACCTTCTCTGTGCCTGGGAAGCAGAAGTGTTCACATTGCTTCGCAGAATCGCATTTGTGCAGAAAACACTAACACTTGTTCAGAACGAAAGAAAGCACAGAGCCCCAGATTTTATGTTGTCATGGAGAGCTTGCAGAGCACTGGGGAAAGGCAGGCAGAGAATTCCCTGCTAGCACCTTCTCTCTGCGCGGGAATGAGAAGTGTTCACATTGCTTCGCAGAATCGCTTTTGTGCAGAAAACACTAACACTTGTTCAGAACGAAAGAAAGCACAGAGCCCCAGATTTTATGTTGTCCTGGAGAGCTTGCAGAGCACTGGGGAAAGGCAGGCAGAGAATTCCCTGCTAGCACCTTCTCGGTGCCTGGGAAGAAGAAGTGTTCACATTGCTTCGCAGAATCGCTTTTGTGCAGAAAACACTAACACTTGTTCAGAACGAAAGAAAGCACAGAGCCCCAGATTTGCTGTTGTCCTGGAGAGCTTGCAGAGCACTGGGGAAAGGCAGGCAGAGAATTCCCTGCTAGCACCTTCTCTGTGCCTGGGAAGCAGAAGTGTTCACATTGCTTCGCAGAATCGCTTTTGTGCAGAAAACACTAACACTTGTTCAGAACGAAAGAAAGCACAGAGCCCCAGATTTTATGTTGTGCTGGAGAGCTTGCAGAGCACTGGGGAAAGGCAGGCAGAGAATTCCCTGCTAGCACCTTCTCGGTGCCTGGGAAGAAGAAGTGTTCACATTGCTTCGCAGAATCGCTTTTGTGCAGAAAACACTAACACTTGTTCAGAACGAAAGAAAGCACAGAGACCCAGATTTTATGTTGTCCTGGAGAGCTTGCAGAGCACTGGGGAAAGGCAGGCAGAGAATTCCCTGCTAGCACCGTCTCTGTGCACGGGAAGGAAAAGTGTTCACATTTTTTCGCAGAATCGCATTTGCGTCGGTGCAGAGAACACAAAAGCTTGTTCAGGACGAAAGAAAGCACAGAGCCCCAGATTTGCTGTTACCCTGGAGAGCTTGCAGAGCACTGGGGAAAGCAGGCAGAGAATTCCCTGCTAGCACCTTCTCTGTGCGCGGGAAGGCAAAGTGTTCACATTTCCTCGCAGAATCGCTTTTGTGCAGAAAACACTAACACTTGTTCAGAACGAAAGAAAGGACAGAGCCCCAGATTTTGTGTTGTCCTGGAGAGCTTGCAGAGCACTGGGGAAAGGCAGGCAGAGAATTCCCTGCTAGCACCTTCTCGGTGCCTGGGAAGAAGAAGTGTTCACATTGCTTCGCAGAATAGCTTTTGTGCAGAAAACACTAACACTTCTTCAGGACGAAAGAAAGCACAGAGCCCCAGATTTTATGTTGTCCTGGAGAGCTTGCAGAGCACTGGGGAAAGGCAGGCAGAGAATTCCCTGCTAGCACCTTCTCGGTGCCTGGGAAGCAGAAGTGTTCACATTGCTTCACAGAATCGCTTTTGTGCAGAAAACACTAACACTTGTTCAGAACGAAAGAAAGCACAGAGTCCCAGATTTTATGTTGTCCTGGAGAGCTTGCAGAGCACTGGGGAAAGGCAGGCAGAGAATTCCCTGCTAGCACCTTCTCTCTGCGCGGGAATGAGAAGTGTTCACATTTTTTCGCAGAATCGCATTTGCGTCGCTGCAGAGAACACAAAAGCTTGTTCAGGACGAAAGAAAGCACAGAGCCCCAGATTTGCTGTTACCCTGGAGAGCTTGCAGAGCACTGGGGAAAGGCAGGCAGAGAATTCCCTGCTAGCACCTTGTCTGTGCGCGGGAAGGCAAAGTGTTCACATTTCCTCGCAGAATCGCTTTTGTGCAGAAAACACTAACACTTGTTCAGAACGAAAGAAAGCACAGAGCCCCAGATTTTATGTTGTCCTGGAGAGCTTGCAGAGCACTGGGGAAAGGCAGGCAGAGAATTCCCTGCTAGCACCTTCTCTGTGCCTGGGAAGAAGAAGTGTTCACATTGCTTCGCAGAATCGCTTTTGTGCAGAAAACACTAACACTTGTTCAGAACGAAAGAAAGCACAGAGCCCCAGATTTGCTGTTGTCCTGGAGAGCTTGCAGAGCACTGGGGAAAGGCAGGCAGAGAATTCCCTGCTAGCACCTTCTCTGTGCCTGGGAAGCAGAAGTGTTCACATTGCTTCGCAGAATCGCTTTTGTGCAGAAAACACTAACACTTGTTCAGAACGAAAGAAAGCACAGAGCCCCAGATTTTATGTTGTCCTGGAGAGCTTGCAGAGCACTGGGGAAAGGCAGGCAGAGAATTCCCTGCTAGCACCTTCTCTCTGCGCGGGAATGAGAAGTGTTCACATTGCTTCGCAGAATCGCTTTTGTGCAGAAAACACTAACACTTGTTCAGAACGAAAGAAAGCACAGAGCCCCAGATTTGCTGTTGTCCTGGAGAGCTTGCAGAGCACTGGGGAATGGCAAGGAGAGAATTCCCTGCTAGCACCTTCTCTGTGCCTGGGAAGCAGAAGTGTTCACATTGCTTCGCAGAATCGCTTTTGTGCAGAAAACACTAACACTTGTTCAGAACGAAAGAAAGCACAGAGCCCCAGATTTGCTGTTGTCCTGGAGAGCTTGCAGAGCACTGGGGAAAGGCAGGCAGAGAATTCCCTGCTAGCACCTTCTCGGTGCCTGGGAAGAAGAAGTGTTCACATTGCTTCGCAGAATCGCTTTTGTGCAGAAAACACTAACACTTGTTCAGAACGAAAGAAAGCACAGAGACCCAGATTTTATGTTGTCCTGGAGAGCTTGCAGAGCACTGGGGAAAGGCAGGCAGAGAATTCCCTGCTAGCACCGTCTCTGTGCGCGGGAAGGAAAAGTGTTCACATTTTTTCGCAGAATCGCATTTGCGTCGCTGCAGAGAACACAAAAGCTTGTTCAGGACGAAAGAAAGCACAGAGCCCCAGATTTGCTGTTACCCTCGAGAGCTTGCAGAGCACTGGGGAAAGCAGGCAGAGAATTCCCTGCTAGCACCTTCTCTGTGCGCGGGAAGGCAAAGTGTTCACATTTCCTCGCAGAATCGCTTTTGTGCAGAAAACACTAACACTTGTTCAGAACGAAAGAAAGCACAGAGCCCCAGATTTTATGTTGTCCTGGAGAGCTTGCAGAGCACTGGGGAAAGGCAGGCAGAGAATTCCCTGCTAGCACCTTCTCGGTGCCTGGGAAGAAGAAGTGTTCACATTGCTTCGCAGAATCGCTTTTGTGCAGAAAACACTAACACTTGTTCAGAACGAAAGAAAGCACAGAGCCCCAGATTTGCTGTTGTCCTGGAGAGCTTGCAGAGCACTGGGGAAAGGCAGGCAGAGAATTCCCTGCTAGCACCTTCTCTGTGCCTGGGAAGCAGAAGTGTTCACATTGCTTCGCAGAATCGCTTTTGTGCAGAAAACAGTAACACTTGTTCAGAACGAAAGAAAGCACAGAGCCCCAGATTTTATGTTGTCCTGGAGAGCTTGCAGAGCACTGGGGAAAGGCAGGCAGAGAATTCCCTGCTAGCACCTTCTCTGTGCCTGGGAAGCAGAAGTGTTCACATTGCTTCGCAGAATCGCTTTTGTGCAGAAAACACTAACACTTGTTCAGAACGAAAGAAAGCACAGAGACCCAGATTTTATGTTGTCCTGGAGAGCTTGCAGAGCACTGGGGAAAGGCAGGCAGAGAATTCCCTGCTAGCACCTTCTCTCTGCGCGGGAATGAGAAGTGTTCACATTGCTTCGCAGAATCGCTTTTGTGCAGAAAACACTAACACTTGTTCAGGACGAAAGAAAGCACAGAGCCCCAGATTTGCTGTTACCCTGGAGAGCTTGCAGAGCACTGGGGAAAGCAGGCAGAGAATTCCCTGCTAGCACCTTCTCTGTGCGCGGGAAGGCAAAGTGTTCACATTTCCTCGCAGAATCGCTTTTGTGCAGAAAACACTAACACTTGTTCAGAACGAAAGAAAGCACAGAGCCCCAGATTTTATGTTGTCCTGGAGAGCTTGCAGAGCACTGGGGAAAGGCAGGCAGAGAATTCCCTGCTAGCACCTTCTCGGTGCCTGGGAAGCAGAAGTGTTCACATTGCTTCGCAGAATCGCTTTTGTGCAGAAAACACTAACACTTGTTCAGAACGAAAGAAAGCACAGAGCCCCAGATTTGCTGTTGTCCTGGAGAGCTTGCAGAGCACTGGGGAAAGGCAGGCAGAGAATTCCCTGCTAGCACCTTCTCTCTGCGCGGGAATGAGAAGTGTTCACATTGCTTCGCAGAATCGCTTTTGTGCAGAAAACACTAACACTTGTTCAGAACGAAAGAAAGCACAGAGCCCCAGATTTGCTGTTACCCTGGAGAGCTTGCAGAGCACTGGGGAAAGGCAGGCAGAGAATTCCCTGCTAGCACCTTCTCTCTGCGCGGGAATGAGAAGTGTTCACATTGCTTCGCAGAATCGCTTTTGTGCAGAAAACACTAACACTTGTTCAGAACGAAAGAAAGCACAGAGCCCCAGATTTTATGTTGTCCTGGAGAGCTTGCAGAGCACTGGGGAAAGGCAGGCAGAGAATTCCCTGCTAGCACCTTCTCTCTGCGCGGGAATGAGAAGTGTTCACATTTTTTCGCAGAATCGCATTTGCGTCGCTTCAGAGAACACAAAAGCTTGTTCAGGACGAAAGAAAGCACAGAGCCCCAGATTTGCTGTTACCCTGGAGAGCTTGCAGAGCACTGGGGAAAGGCAGGCAGAGAATTCCCTGCTAGCAGCTTCTCTCTGCGCGGGAAGGCAAAGTGTTCACATTTCCTCGCAGAATCGCTTTTGTGCAGAAAACACTAACACTTGTTCAGAACGAAAGAAAGCACAGAGCCCCAGATTTTATGTTGTCCTGGAGAGCTTGCAGAGCACTGGGGAAAGGCAGGCAGAGAATTCCCTGCTAGCACCTTCTCTGTGCCTGGGAAGAAGAAGTGTTCACATTGCTTCGCAGAATCGCTTTTGTGCAGAAAACACTAACACTTGTTCAGAACGAAAGAAAGCACAGAGCCCCAGATTTTATGTTGTCCTGGAGAGCTTGCAGAGCACTGGGGAAAGGCAGGCAGAGAATTCCCTGCTAGCACCTTCTCTGTGCCTGGGAAGCAGAAGTGTTCACATTGCTTCGCAGAATCGCTTTTGTGCAGAAAACACTAACACTTGTTCAGAACGAAAGAAAGCACAGAGCCCCAGATTTTATGTTGTCCTGGAGAGCTTGCAGAGCACTGGGGAAAGGCAGGCAGAGAATTCCCTGCTAGCACCTTCTCTCTGCGCGGGAATGAGAAGTGTTCACATTGCTTCGCAGAATCGCTTTTGTGCAGAAAACAGTAACACTTGTTCAGAACGAAAGAAAGCACAGAGCCCCAGATTTTATGTTGTCCTGGAGAGCTTGCAGAGCACTGGGGAAAGGCAGGCAGAGAATTCCCTGCTAGCACCTTCTCTCTGCGCGGGAATGAGAAGTGTTCACATTTTTTCGCAGAATCGCATTTGCGTCGCTTCAGAGAACACAAAAGCTTGTTCAGGAGGAAAGAAAGCACAGAGCCCCAGATTTGCTGTTACCCTGGAGAGCTTGCAGAGCACTGGGGAAAGCAGGCAGAGAATTCCCTGCTAGCACCTTCTCTCTGCGCGGGAATGAGAAGTGTTCACATTTCCTCGCAGAATCGCTTTTGTGCAGAAAACACTAACACTTGTTCAGAACGAAAGAAAGCACAGAGCCCCAGATTTTATGTTGTCCTGGAGAGCTTGCAGAGCACTGGGGAAAGGCAGGCAGAGAATTCCCTGCTAGCACCTTCTCTCTGCGCGGGAATGAGAAGTGTTCACATTGCTTCGCAGAATCGCTTTTGTGCAGAAAACACTAACACTTGTTCAGAACGAAAGAAAGCACATAGCCCCAGATTTTATGTTGTCCTGGAGAGCTTGCAGAGCACTGGGGAAAGGCAGGCAGAGAATTCCCTGCTAGCACCGTCTCTGTGCGCGGGAAGGAAAAGTGTTCACATTTTTTCGCAGAATCGCATTTGCGTCACTGCAGAGAACACAAAAGCTTGTTCAGGACGAAAGAAAGCACAGAGCCCCAGATTTGCTGTTACCCTGGAGAGCTTGCAGAGCACTGGAGAAAGGCAGGCAGAGAATTCCCTGCTAGCACCTTGTCTGTGCGCGGGAAGGCAAAGTGTTCACATTTCCTCGCAGAATCGCTTTTGTGCAGGAAACACTAAAACTTGTTCAGAACGAAAGAAAGCACAGAGCCCCATATTTGCTGTTGTCCTGGAGAGCTTGCAGAGCACTGGGGAAAGGCAGGCAGAGAATTCCGTGCTAGCACCTTCTCTGTGCCTGGGAAGCAGAAGTGTTCACATTGCTTGGCAGAATCGCTTTTGTGCAGAAAACACTAACACTTGTTCAGAACGAAAGAAAGCACAGAGCCCCAGATTTTATGTTGTCCTGGAGAGCTTGCAGAGCACTGGGGAAAGGCAGGCAGAGAATTCCCTGCTAGCACCTTCTCTGTGGGCGGGAAGGCAAAGTGTTCACATTTCCTCGCAGAATCGCTTTTGTGCAGAAAACACTAACACTTGTTCAGAACGAAAGAAAGGACAGAGCCCCAGATTTTATGTTGTCCTGGAGAGCTTGCAGAGCACTGGGGAACGGCAGGCAGAGAATTCCCTGCTAGCACCTTCTCTGTGCCTGGGAAGCAGAAGTGTTCACATTGCTTGGCAGAATCGCTTTTGTGCAGAAAACAGTAACACTTCTTCAGAACAAAAGAAAGCACAGAGCCCCAGATTTTATGTTGTCCTGGAGAGCTTGCAGAGCACTGGGAAAGGCAGGCAGAGAAGTCCCTGCTAGCACCTTCTCTGTGCCTGGGAAGCAGAAGTGTTCACATTGCTTCGCAGAATCGCTTTTGTACAGAAAACACTAAAACTTATTCAGAACGAAAGAAAGCACAGAGCCCCAGATTTGCTGTTGTCCTGGAGAGCTTGCAGAGCACTGGGGAAAGGCAGGCAGAGAATTCCCTGCTAGCACCTTCTCTGTGCCTGGGAAGCAGAAGTGTTCACATTGCTTGGCAGAATCGCTTTTGTGCAGAAAACAGTAACACTTGTTCAGAACGAAAGAAAGAACAGAGCCCCACATTTTATGTTGTCCTGGAGAGCTTGCAGAGCACTGGGGAAAGGCAGGCAGAGAATTCCCTGCTAGCACCTTCTCTGTGCCTGGGAAGCAGAAGTGTTCACATTGCTTCGCAGAATCGCTTTTGTACAGAAAACACTAACACTTGTTCAGAATGAAAGAAAGCACAGAGCCCCACATTTTATGTTGTCCTGGAGAGCTTGCAGAGCACTGGGGAAAGGCAGGCAGAGAATTCCCTGCTAGCACCTTCTCTGTGCCTGGGAAGCAGAAGTGTTCACATTGCTTGGCAGAATCGCTTTTGTGCAGAAAACAGTAACACTTGTTCAGAATGAAAGAAAGCACAGAGCCCCAGATTTTATGTTGTCCTGGAGAGCTTGCAGAGCACTGGGGAACGGCAGGCAGAGAATTCCCTGCTAGCACCTTCTCTGTGCCTGTTCACATTGCTTGGCAGAATCGCTTTTGTGCAGAAAACACTAACACTTGTTCAGAACGAAAGAAAGCACTGAGCCCCAGATTTTATGTTGTCCAGGAAAGCTTGCAGAGCACTGGGGAAAGGCAGGCAGAGAATTCCCTGCTAGCACCTTCTCTGTGCCTGGGAAGCAGAAGTGTTCACATTGCTTCGCAGAAACGCTTTTGTGCAGACAACACTAACACTTGTTCAGAACGAAAGAAAGCACAGAGCACCAGGTTTTATGTTGTCCTGGAGAGCTTGCAGAGCACTGGGGAAAGGCAGGCAGAGAATTCACTGCTAGCACCTTTTCTATGCCTGTTCACATTGCTTGGCAGAATCGCTTTTGTGCAGAAAACACTAACACTTGTTCAGAACGAAAGAAAGCACAGAGCCCCAGATTTTATGTTGTCCTGGAGAGCTTGCAGAGCACTGGGGAAAGGCAGGCAGAGAATTCCCTGCTAGCACCTTCTCTGTGCCTGGGAAGAAGAAGTGTTCACATTGCTTCGCAGAATCGCTTTTGTGCAGAAAACACTAACACTTGTTCAGAACGAAAGAAAGCACAGAGCCCCAGATTTTATGTTGTCCTGGAGAGCTTGCAGAGCACTGGGGAAAGGCAGGCAGAGAATTCCCTGCTAGCACCTTCTCTGTGCCTGGGAAGCAGAAGTGTTCACATTGCTTCGCAGAATCGCATTTGTGCAGAAAACACTAACACTTGTTCAGAACGAAAGAAAGCACAGAGCCCCAGATTTTATGTTGTCATGGAGAGCTTGCAGAGCACTGGGGAAAGGCAGGCAGAGAATTCCCTGCTAGCACCTTCTCTCTGCGCGGGAATGAGAAGTGTTCACATTGCTTCGCAGAATCGCTTTTGTGCAGAAAACACTAACACTTGTTCAGAACGAAAGAAAGCACAGAGCCCCAGATTTTATGTTGTCCTGGAGAGCTTGCAGAGCACTGGGGAAAGGCAGGCAGAGAATTCCCTGCTAGCACCTTCTCGGTGCCTGGGAAGAAGAAGTGTTCACATTGCTTCGCAGAATCGCTTTTGTGCAGAAAACACTAACACTTGTTCAGAACGAAAGAAAGCACAGAGCCCCAGATTTGCTGTTGTCCTGGAGAGCTTGCAGAGCACTGGGGAAAGGCAGGCAGAGAATTCCCTGCTAGCACCTTCTCTGTGCCTGGGAAGCAGAAGTGTTCACATTGCTTCGCAGAATCGCTTTTGTGCAGAAAACACTAACACTTGTTCAGAACGAAAGAAAGCACAGAGCCCCAGATTTTATGTTGTGCTGGAGAGCTTGCAGAGCACTGGGGAAAGGCAGGCAGAGAATTCCCTGCTAGCACCTTCTCGGTGCCTGGGAAGCAGAAGTGTTCACATTGCTTGGCAGAATCGCTTTTGTGCAGAAAACAGTAACACTTGTTCAGAAGGAAAGAAAGCACAGAGCCCCAGATTTTATGTTGTCCTGGAGAGCTTGCAGAGCACTGGGGAAAGGCAGGCAGAGAATTCCCTGCTAGCACCGTCTCTGTGCGCGGGAAGGAAAAATGTTCACATTTTTTCGCAGAATCGCATTTGCGTCGCTGCACAGAACACAAAAGCTTGTTCAGGACGAAAGAAAGCACAGAGCCCCAGATTTGCTGTTACCCTGGAGAGCTTGCAGAGCACTGGGGAAAGCAGGCAGAGAATTCCCTGCTAGCACCTTCTCTGTGCGCGGGAAGGCAAAGTGTTCACATTTCCTCGCAGAATCGCTTTTGTGCAGAAAACACTAACACTTGTTCAGAACGAAAGAAAGGACAGAGCCCCAGATTTTGTGTTGTCCTGGAGAGCTTGCAGAGCACTGGGGAAAGGCAGGCAGAGAATTCCCTGCTAGCACCTTCTCGGTGCCTGGGAAGAAGAAGTGTTCACATTGCTTCGCAGAATCGCTTTTGTGCAGACAACACTAACACTTCTTCAGGACGAAAGAAAGCACAGAGCCCCAGATTTTATGTTGTCCTGGAGAGCTTGCAGAGCACTGGGGAAAGGCAGGCAGAGAATTCCCTGCTAGCACCTTCTCGGTGCCTGGGAAGCAGAAGTGTTCACATTGCTTCACAGAATCGCTTTTGTGCAGAAAACACTAACACTTGTTCAGAACGAAAGAAAGCACAGAGTCCCAGATTTTATGTTGTCCTGGAGAGCTTGCAGAGCACTGGGGAAAGGCAGGCAGAGAATTCCCTGCTAGCACCTTCTCTCTGCGCGGGAATGAGAAGTGTTCACATTTTTTCGCAGAATCGCATTTGCGTCGCTGCAGAGAACACAAAAGCTTGTTCAGGACGAAAGAAAGCACAGAGCCCCAGATTTTATGTTGTCCTGGAGAGCTTGCAGAGCACTGGGGAAAGGCAGGCAGAGAATTCCCTGCTAGCACCTTGTCTGTGCGCGGGAAGGCAAAGTGTTCACATTTCCTCGCAGAATCGCTTTTGTGCAGAAAACACTAACACTTGTTCAGAACGAAAGAAAGCACAGAGCCCCAGATTTTATGTTGTCCTGGAGAGCTTGCAGAGCACTGGGGAAAGGCAGGCAGAGAATTCCCTGCTAGCACCTTCTCTGTGCCTGGGAAGAAGAAGTGTTCACATTGCTTCGCAGAATCGCTTTTGTGCAGAAAACACTAACACTTGTTCAGAACGAAAGAAAGCACAGAGCCCCAGATTTGCTGTTGTCCTGGAGAGCTTGCAGAGCACTGGGGAAAGGCAGGCAGAGAATTCCCTGCTAGCACCTTCTCTGTGCCTGGGAAGCAGAAGTGTTCACATTGCTTCGCAGAATCGCTTTTGTGCAGAAAACACTAACACTTGTTCAGAACGAAAGAAAGCACAGAGCCCCAGATTTTATGTTGTCATGGAGAGCTTGCAGAGCACTGGGGAAAGGCAGGCAGAGAATTCCCTGCTAGCACCTTCTCTCTGCGCGGGAATGAGAAGTGTTCACATTGCTTCGCAGAATCGCTTTTGTGCAGAAAACACTAACACTTGTTCAGAACGAAAGAAAGCACAGAGCCCCAGATTTGCTGTTGTCCTGGAGAGCTTGCAGAGCACTGGGGAATGGCAAGGAGAGAATTCCCTGCTAGCACCTTCTCTGTGCCTGGGAAGCAGAAGTGTTCACATTGCTTCGCAGAATCGCTTTTGTGCAGAAAACACTAACACTTGTTCAGAACGAAAGAAAGCACAGAGCCCCAGATTTGCTGTTGTCCTGGAGAGCTTGCAGAGCACTGGGGAAAGGCAGGCAGAGAATTCCCTGCTAGCACCTTCTCGGTGCCTGGGAAGAAGAAGTGTTCACATTGCTTCGCAGAATCGCTTTTGTGCAGAAAACACTAACACTTGTTCAGAACGAAAGAAAGCACAGAGACCCAGATTTTATGTTGTCCTGGAGAGCTTGCAGAGCACTGGGGAAAGGCAGGCAGAGAATTCCCTGCTAGCACCGTCTCTGTGCGCGGGAAGGAAAAGTGTTCACATTTTTTCGCAGAATCGCATTTGCGTCGCTGCAGAGAACACAAAGGCTTGTTCAGGACGAAAGAAAGCACAGAGCCCCAGATTTGCTGTTACCCTCGAGAGCTTGCAGAGCACTGGGGAAAGCAGGCAGAGAATTCCCTGCTAGCACCTTCTCTGTGCGCGGGAAGGCAAAGTGTTCACATTTCCTCGCAGAATCGCTTTTGTGCAGAAAACACTAACACTTGTTCAGAACGAAAGAAAGCACAGAGCCCCAGATTTGCTGTTGTCCTGGAGAGCTTGCAGAGCACTGGGGAAAGGCAGGCAGAGAATTCCCTGCTAGCACCTTCTCTCTGCGCGGGAATGAGAAGTGTTCACATTGCTTCGCAGAATCGCTTTTGTGCAGAAAACACTAACACTTGTTCAGAACGAAAGAAAGCACAGAGACCCAGATTTTATGTTGTCCTGGAGAGCTTGCAGAGCACTGGGGAAAGGCAGGCAGAGAATTCCCTGCTAGCACCTTCTCTCTGCGCGGGAATGAGAAGTGTTCACATTGCTTCGCAGAATCGCTTTTGTGCAGAAAACACTAACACTTGTTCAGAACGAAAGAAAGCACAGAGCCCCAGATTTTATGTTGTCCTGGAGAGCTTGCAGAGCACTGGGGAAAGGCAGGCAGAGAATTCCCTGCTAGCACCTTCTCTCTGCGCGGGAATGAGAAGTGTTCACATTTTTTCGCAGAATCGCATTTGCGTCGCTGCAGAGAACACAAAAGCTTGTTCAGGACGAAAGAAAGCACAGAGCCCCAGATTTGCTGTTACCCTGGAGAGCTTGCAGAGCACTGGGGAAAGGCAGGCAGAGAATTCCCTGCTAGCACCTTCTCTCTGCGCGGGAATGAGAAGTGTTCACATTTCCTCGCAGAATCGCTTTTGTGCAGAAAACACTAACACTTGTTCAGAACGAAAGAAAGCACAGAGCCCCAGATTTTATGTTGTCCTGGAGAGCTTGCAGAGCACTGGGGAAAGGCAGGCAGAGAATTCCCTGCTAGCACCTTCTCGGTGCCTGGGAAGAAGAAGTGTTCACATTGCTTCGCAGAATCGCTTTTGTGCAGAAAACACTAACACTTGTTCAGAACGAAAGAAAGCACAGAGCCCCAGATTTGCTGTTGTCCTGGAGAGCTTGCAGAGCACTGGGGAAAGGCAGGCAGAGAATTCCCTGCTAGCACCTTCTCTCTGCGCGGGAATGAGAAGTGTTCACATTGCTTCGCAGAATCGCTTTTGTGCAGAAAACACTAACACTTGTTCAGAACGAAAGAAAGCACAGAGCCCCAGATTTTATGTTGTCCTGGAGAGCTTGCAGAGCACTGGGGAAAGGCAGGCAGAGAATTCCCTGCTAGCACCTTCTCGGTGCCTGGGAAGAAGTGTTCACATTGCTTCGCAGAATAGCTTTTGTGCAGAAAACACTAACACTTGTTCAGAACGAAAGAAAGCACTGAGCCCCAGATTTGCTGTTGTCCTGGAGAGCTTGCAGAGCACTGGGGAAAGGCAGGCAGAGAATTCCCTGCTAGCACCTTCTCTCTGCGCGGGAATGAGAAGTGTTCACATTGCTTCGCAGAATCGCTTTTGTGCATAAAACACTAACACTTGTTCAGAACGAAAGAAAGCACAGAGACCCAGATTTTATGTTGTCCTGGAGAGCTTGCAGAGCACTGGGGAAAGGCAGGCAGAGAATTCCCTGCTAGCACCTTCTCTCTGCGCGGGAATGAGAAGTGTTCACATTGCTTCGCAGAATCGCTTTTGTGCAGAAAACAGTAACACTTGTTCAGAAGGAAAGAAAGCACAGAGCCCCAGATTTTATGTTGTCCTGGAGAGCTTGCAGAGCACTGGGGAAAGGCAGGCAGAGAATTCCCTGCTAGCACCGTCTCTGTGCGCGGGAAGGAAAAATGTTCACATTTTTTCGCAGAATCGCATTTGCGTCGCTGCACAGAACACAAAAGCTTGTTCAGGACGAAAGAAAGCACAGAGCCCCAGATTTGCTGTTACCCTGGAGAGCTTGCAGAGCACTGGGGAAAGCAGGCAGAGAATTCCCTGCTAGCACCTTCTCTGTGCGCGGGAAGGCAAAGTGTTCACATTTCCTCGCAGAATCGCTTTTGTGCAGAAAACACTAACACTTGTTCAGAACGAAAGAAAGGACAGAGCCCCAGATTTTGTGTTGTCCTGGAGAGCTTGCAGAGCACTGGGGAAAGGCAGGCAGAGAATTCCCTGCTAGCACCTTCTCGGTGCCTGGGAAGAAGAAGTGTTCACATTGCTTCGCAGAATCGCTTTTGTGCAGACAACACTAACACTTCTTCAGGACGAAAGAAAGCACAGAGCCCCAGATTTTATGTTGTCCTGGAGAGCTTGCAGAGCACTGGGGAAAGGCAGGCAGAGAATTCCCTGCTAGCACCTTCTCGGTGCCTGGGAAGCAGAAGTGTTCACATTGCTTCACAGAATCGCTTTTGTGCAGAAAACACTAACACTTGTTCAGAACGAAAGAAAGCACAGAGTCCCAGATTTTATGTTGTCCTGGAGAGCTTGCAGAGCACTGGGGAAAGGCAGGCAGAGAATTCCCTGCTAGCACCTTCTCTCTGCGCGGGAATGAGAAGTGTTCACATTTTTTCGCAGAATCGCATTTGCGTCGCTGCAGAGAACACAAAAGCTTGTTCAGGACGAAAGAAAGCACAGAGCCCCAGATTTTATGTTGTCCTGGAGAGCTTGCAGAGCACTGGGGAAAGGCAGGCAGAGAATTCCCTGCTAGCACCTTGTCTGTGCGCGGGAAGGCAAAGTGTTCACATTTCCTCGCAGAATCGCTTTTGTGCAGAAAACACTAACACTTGTTCAGAACGAAAGAAAGCACAGAGCCCCAGATTTTATGTTGTCCTGGAGAGCTTGCAGAGCACTGGGGAAAGGCAGGCAGAGAATTCCCTGCTAGCACCTTCTCTGTGCCTGGGAAGAAGAAGTGTTCACATTGCTTCGCAGAATCGCTTTTGTGCAGAAAACACTAACACTTGTTCAGAACGAAAGAAAGCACAGAGCCCCAGATTTGCTGTTGTCCTGGAGAGCTTGCAGAGCACTGGGGAAAGGCAGGCAGAGAATTCCCTGCTAGCACCTTCTCTGTGCCTGGGAAGCAGAAGTGTTCACATTGCTTCGCAGAATCGCTTTTGTGCAGAAAACACTAACACTTGTTCAGAACGAAAGAAAGCACAGAGCCCCAGATTTTATGTTGTCATGGAGAGCTTGCAGAGCACTGGGGAAAGGCAGGCAGAGAATTCCCTGCTAGCACCTTCTCTCTGCGCGGGAATGAGAAGTGTTCACATTGCTTCGCAGAATCGCTTTTGTGCAGAAAACACTAACACTTGTTCAGAACGAAAGAAAGCACAGAGCCCCAGATTTGCTGTTGTCCTGGAGAGCTTGCAGAGCACTGGGGAATGGCAAGGAGAGAATTCCCTGCTAGCACCTTCTCTGTGCCTGGGAAGCAGAAGTGTTCACATTGCTTCGCAGAATCGCTTTTGTGCAGAAAACACTAACACTTGTTCAGAACGAAAGAAAGCACAGAGCCCCAGATTTGCTGTTGTCCTGGAGAGCTTGCAGAGCACTGGGGAAAGGCAGGCAGAGAATTCCCTGCTAGCACCTTCTCGGTGCCTGGGAAGAAGAAGTGTTCACATTGCTTCGCAGAATCGCTTTTGTGCAGAAAACACTAACACTTGTTCAGAACGAAAGAAAGCACAGAGACCCAGATTTTATGTTGTCCTGGAGAGCTTGCAGAGCACTGGGGAAAGGCAGGCAGAGAATTCCCTGCTAGCACCGTCTCTGTGCGCGGGAAGGAAAAGTGTTCACATTTTTTCGCAGAATCGCATTTGCGTCGCTGCAGAGAACACAAAGGCTTGTTCAGGACGAAAGAAAGCACAGAGCCCCAGATTTGCTGTTACCCTCGAGAGCTTGCAGAGCACTGGGGAAAGCAGGCAGAGAATTCCCTGCTAGCACCTTCTCTGTGCGCGGGAAGGCAAAGTGTTCACATTTCCTCGCAGAATCGCTTTTGTGCAGAAAACACTAACACTTGTTCAGAACGAAAGAAAGCACAGAGCCCCAGATTTGCTGTTGTCCTGGAGAGCTTGCAGAGCACTGGGGAAAGGCAGGCAGAGAATTCCCTGCTAGCACCTTCTCTCTGCGCGGGAATGAGAAGTGTTCACATTGCTTCGCAGAATCGCTTTTGTGCAGAAAACACTAACACTTGTTCAGAACGAAAGAAAGCACAGAGACCCAGATTTTATGTTGTCCTGGAGAGCTTGCAGAGCACTGGGGAAAGGCAGGCAGAGAATTCCCTGCTAGCACCTTCTCTCTGCGCGGGAATGAGAAGTGTTCACATTGCTTCGCAGAATCGCTTTTGTGCAGAAAACACTAACACTTGTTCAGAACGAAAGAAAGCACAGAGCCCCAGATTTTATGTTGTCCTGGAGAGCTTGCAGAGCACTGGGGAAAGGCAGGCAGAGAATTCCCTGCTAGCACCTTCTCTCTGCGCGGGAATGAGAAGTGTTCACATTTTTTCGCAGAATCGCATTTGCGTCGCTGCAGAGAACACAAAAGCTTGTTCAGGACGAAAGAAAGCACAGAGCCCCAGATTTGCTGTTACCCTGGAGAGCTTGCAGAGCACTGGGGAAAGGCAGGCAGAGAATTCCCTGCTAGCACCTTCTCTCTGCGCGGGAATGAGAAGTGTTCACATTTCCTCGCAGAATCGCTTTTGTGCAGAAAACACTAACACTTGTTCAGAACGAAAGAAAGCACAGAGCCCCAGATTTTATGTTGTCCTGGAGAGCTTGCAGAGCACTGGGGAAAGGCAGGCAGAGAATTCCCTGCTAGCACCTTCTCGGTGCCTGGGAAGAAGAAGTGTTCACATTGCTTCGCAGAATCGCTTTTGTGCAGAAAACACTAACACTTGTTCAGAACGAAAGAAAGCACAGAGCCCCAGATTTGCTGTTGTCCTGGAGAGCTTGCAGAGCACTGGGGAAAGGCAGGCAGAGAATTCCCTGCTAGCACCTTCTCTCTGCGCGGGAATGAGAAGTGTTCACATTGCTTCGCAGAATCGCTTTTGTGCAGAAAACACTAACACTTGTTCAGAACGAAAGAAAGCACAGAGCCCCAGATTTTATGTTGTCCTGGAGAGCTTGCAGAGCACTGGGGAAAGGCAGGCAGAGAATTCCCTGCTAGCACCTTCTCGGTGCCTGGGAAGAAGTGTTCACATTGCTTCGCAGAATAGCTTTTGTGCAGAAAACACTAACACTTGTTCAGAACGAAAGAAAGCACTGAGCCCCAGATTTGCTGTTGTCCTGGAGAGCTTGCAGAGCACTGGGGAAAGGCAGGCAGAGAATTCCCTGCTAGCACCTTCTCTCTGCGCGGGAATGAGAAGTGTTCACATTGCTTCGCAGAATCGCTTTTGTGCATAAAACACTAACACTTGTTCAGAACGAAAGAAAGCACAGAGACCCAGATTTTATGTTGTCCTGGAGAGCTTGCAGAGCACTGGGGAAAGGCAGGCAGAGAATTCCCTGCTAGCACCTTCTCTCTGCGCGGGAATGAGAAGTGTTCACATTGCTTCGCAGAATCGCTTTTGTGCAGAAAACACTAACACTTGTTCAGAACGAAAGAAAGCACAGAGCCCCAGATTTTATGTTGTCCTGGAGAGCTTGCAGAGCACTGGGGAAAGGCAGGCAGAGAATTCCCTGCTAGCACCTTCTCTCTGCGCGGGAATGAGAAGTGTTCACATTTTTTCGCAGAATCGCATTTGCGTCGCTGCACAGAACACAAAAGCTTGTTCAGGACGAAAGAAAGCACAGAGCCCCAGATTTGCTGTTACCCTGGAGAGCTTGCAGAGCACTGGGGAAAGCAGGCAGAGAATTCCCTGCTAGCACCTTCTCTGTGGGCGGGAAGGCAAAGTGTTCACATTTCCTCGCAGAATCGCTTTTGTGCAGAAAACACTAACACTTGTTCAGAACGAAAGAAAGCACAGAGCCCCAGATTTTATGTTGTCCTGGAGAGCTTGCAGAGCACTGGGGAAAGGCAGGCAGAGAATTCCCTGCTAGCACCTTCTCTGTGCGCGGGAAGGCAAAGTGTTCACATTTCCTCGCAGAATCGCTTTTGTGCAGAAAACACTAACACTTGTTCAGAACGAAAGAAAGCACAGAGCCCCAGATTTTGTGTTGTCCTGGAGAGCTTGCAGAGCACTGGGGAAAGGCAGGCAGAGAATTCCCTGCTAGCACCTTCTCGGTGGCTGGGAAGCAGAAGTGTTCACATTGCTTCGCAGAATCGCTTTTGTGCAGACAACAGTAACACTTGTTCAGGACGAAAGAAAGCACAGAGCCCCAGATTTTATGTTGTCCTGGAGAGCTTGCAGAGCACTGGGGAAAGGCAGGCAGAGAATTCCCTGCTAGCACCTTCTCGGTGCCTGGGAAGAAGAAGTGTTCACATTGCTTCGCAGAATCGCTTTTGTGCAGAAAACACTAACACTTGTTCAGAACGAAAGAAAGCACAGAGACCCAGATTTTATGTTGTCCTGGAGAGCTTGCAGAGCACTGGGGAAAGGCAGGCAGAGAATTCCCTGCTAGCACCTTCTCTCTGCGCGGGAATGAGAAGTGTTCACATTTTTTCGCAGAATCGCATTTGCGTCGCTGCAGAGAACACAAAAGCTTGTTCAGGACGAAAGAAAGCACAGAGCCCCAGATTTGCTGTTACCCTGGAGAGCTTGCAGAGCACTGGGGAAAGGCAGGCAGAGAATTCCCTGCTAGCACCTTGTCTGTGCGCGGGAAGGCAAAGTGTTCACATTTCCTCGCAGAATCGCTTTTGTGCAGAAAACACTAACACTTGTTCAGAACGAAAGAAAGCACAGAGCCCCAGATTTTATGTTGTCCTGGAGAGCTTGCAGAGCACTGGGGAAAGGCAGGCAGAGAATTCCCTGCTAGCACCTTCTCTGTGCCTGGGAAGAAGAAGTGTTCACATTGCTTCGCAGAATCGCTTTTGTGCAGAAAACACTAACACTTGTTCAGAACGAAAGAAAGCACAGAGCCCCAGATTTGCTGTTGTCCTGGAGAGCTTGCAGAGCACTGGGGAAAGGCAGGCAGAGAATTCCCTGCTAGCACCTTCTCTGTGCCTGGGAAGCAGAAGTGTTCACATTGCTTCGCAGAATCGCTTTTGTGCAGAAAACACTAACACTTGTTCAGAACGAAAGAAAGCACAGAGCCCCAGATTTTATGTTGTCCTGGAGAGCTTGCAGAGCACTGGGGAAAGGCAGGCAGAGAATTCCCTGCTAGCACCTTCTCTCTGCGCGGGAATGAGAAGTGTTCACATTGCTTCGCAGAATCGCTTTTGTGCAGAAAACACTAACACTTGTTCAGAACGAAAGAAAGCACAGAGCCCCAGATTTGCTGTTGTCCTGGAGAGCTTGCAGAGCACTGGGGAATGGCAAGGAGAGAATTCCCTGCTAGCACCTTCTCTGTGCCTGGGAAGCAGAAGTGTTCACATTGCTTCGCAGAATCGCTTTTGTGCAGAAAACACTAACACTTGTTCAGAACGAAAGAAAGCACAGAGCCCCAGATTTGCTGTTGTCCTGGAGAGCTTGCAGAGCACTGGGGAAAGGCAGGCAGAGAATTCCCTGCTAGCACCTTCTCGGTGCCTGGGAAGAAGAAGTGTTCACATTGCTTCGCAGAATCGCTTTTGTGCAGAAAAGAGTAACACTTGTTCAGAACGAAAGAAAGCACAGAGCCCCAGATTTTATGTTGTCCTGGAGAGCTTGCAGAGCACTGGGGAAAGGCAGGCAGAGAATTCCCTGCTAGCACCGTCTCTGTGCGCGGGAAGGAAAAGTGTTCACATTTTTTCGCAGAATCGCATTTGCGTCGCTGCAGAGAACACAAAAGCTTGTTCAGGACGAAAGAAAGCACAGAGCCCCAGATTTGCTGTTACCCTCGAGAGCTTGCAGAGCACTGGGGAAAGCAGGCAGAGAATTCCCTGCTAGCACCTTCTCTGTGCGCGGGAAGGCAAAGTGTTCACATTTCCTCGCAGAATCGCTTTTGTGCAGAAAACACTAACACTTGTTCAGAACGAAAGAAAGCACAGAGCCCCAGATTTTATGTTGTCCTGGAGAGCTTGCAGAGCACTGGGGAAAGGCAGGCAGAGAATTCCCTGCTAGCACCTTCTCGGTGCCTGGGAAGAAGAAGTGTTCACATTGCTTCGCAGAATCGCTTTTGTGCAGAAAACACTAACACTTGTTCAGAACGAAAGAAAGCACAGAGCCCCAGATTTGCTGTTGTCCTGGAGAGCTTGCAGAGCACTGGGGAAAGGCAGGCAGAGAATTCCCTGCTAGCACCTTCTCTGTGCCTGGGAAGCAGAAGTGTTCACATTGCTTCGCAGAATCGCTTTTGTGCAGAAAACAGTAACACTTGTTCAGAACGAAAGAAAGCACAGAGCCCCAGATTTTATGTTGTCCTGGAGAGCTTGCAGAGCACTGGGGAAAGGCAGGCAGAGAATTCCCTGCTAGCACCTTCTCTGTGCCTGGGAAGCAGAAGTGTTCACATTGCTTCGCAGAATCGCTTTTGTGCAGAAAACACTAACACTTGTTCAGAACGAAAGAAAGCACAGAGACCCAGATTTTATGTTGTCCTGGAGAGCTTGCAGAGCACTGGGGAAAGGCAGGCAGAGAATTCCCTGCTAGCACCTTCTCTCTGCGCGGGAATGAGAAGTGTTCACATTGCTTCGCAGAATCGCTTTTGTGCAGAAAACACTAACACTTGTTCAGGACGAAAGAAAGCACAGAGCCCCAGATTTGCTGTTACCCTGGAGAGCTTGCAGAGCACTGGGGAAAGCAGGCAGAGAATTCCCTGCTAGCACCTTCTCTGTGCGCGGGAAGGCAAAGTGTTCACATTTCCTCGCAGAATCGCTTTTGTGCAGAAAACACTAACACTTGTTCAGAACGAAAGAAAGCACAGAGCCCCAGATTTTATGTTGTCCTGGAGAGCTTGCAGAGCACTGGGGAAAGGCAGGCAGAGAATTCCCTGCTAGCACCTTCTCGGTGCCTGGGAAGCAGAAGTGTTCACATTGCTTCGCAGAATCGCTTTTGTGCAGAAAACACTAACACTTGTTCAGAACGAAAGAAAGCACAGAGCCCCAGATTTGCTGTTGTCCTGGAGAGCTTGCAGAGCACTGGGGAAAGGCAGGCAGAGAATTCCCTGCTAGCACCTTCTCTCTGCGCGGGAATGAGAAGTGTTCACATTGCTTCGCAGAATCGCTTTTGTGCAGAAAACACTAACACTTGTTCAGAACGAAAGAAAGCACAGAGCCCCAGATTTTATGTTGTCCTGGAGAGCTTGCAGAGCACTGGGGAAAGGCAGGCAGAGAATTCCCTGCTAGCACCTTCTCTCTGCGCGGGAATGAGAAGTGTTCACATTTTTTCGCAGAATCGCATTTGCGTCGCTTCAGAGAACACAAAAGCTTGTTCAGGACGAAAGAAAGCACAGAGCCCCAGATTTGCTGTTACCCTGGAGAGCTTGCAGAGCACTGGGGAAAGGCAGGCAGAGAATTCCCTGCTAGCAGCTTCTCTCTGCGCGGGAAGGCAAAGTGTTCACATTTCCTCGCAGAATCGCTTTTGTGCAGAAAACACTAACACTTGTTCAGAACGAAAGAAAGCACAGAGCCCCAGATTTTATGTTGTCCTGGAGAGCTTGCAGAGCACTGGGGAAAGGCAGGCAGAGAATTCCCTGCTAGCACCTTCTCTGTGCCTGGGAAGAAGAAGTGTTCACATTGCTTCGCAGAATCGCTTTTGTGCAGAAAACACTAACACTTGTTCAGAACGAAAGAAAGCACAGAGCCCCAGATTTTATGTTGTCCTGGAGAGCTTGCAGAGCACTGGGGAAAGGCAGGCAGAGAATTCCCTGCTAGCACCTTCTCTGTGCCTGGGAAGCAGAAGTGTTCACATTGCTTCGCAGAATCGCTTTTGTGCAGAAAACACTAACACTTGTTCAGAACGAAAGAAAGCACAGAGCCCCAGATTTTATGTTGTCCTGGAGAGCTTGCAGAGCACTGGGGAAAGGCAGGCAGAGAATTCCCTGCTAGCACCTTCTCTCTGCGCGGGAATGAGAAGTGTTCACATTTTTTCGCAGAATCGCATTTGCGTCGCTTCAGAGAACACAAAAGCTTGTTCAGGAGGAAAGAAAGCACAGAGCCCCAGATTTGCTGTTACCCTGGAGAGCTTGCAGAGCACTGGGGAAAGCAGGCAGAGAATTCCCTGCTAGCACCTTCTCTCTGCACGGGAATGAGAAGTGTTCACATTTCCTCGCAGAATCGCTTTTGTGCAGAAAACACTAACACTTGTTCAGAACGAAAGAAAGCACAGAGCCCCAGATTTTATGTTGTCCTGGAGAGCTTGCAGAGCACTGGGGAAAGGCAGGCAGAGAATTCCCTGCTAGCACCTTCTCTCTGCGCGGGAATGAGAAGTGTTCACATTGCTTCGCAGAATCGCTTTTGTGCAGAAAACACTAACACTTGTTCAGAACGAAAGAAAGCACATAGCCCCAGATTTTATGTTGTCCTGGAGAGCTTGCAGAGCACTGGGGAAAGGCAGGCAGAGAATTCCCTGCTAGCACCTTCTCTCTGCGCGGGAATGAGAAGTGTTCACATTTTTTCGCAGAATCGCATTTGCGTCACTGCAGAGAACACAAAAGCTTGTTCAGGACGAAAGAAAGCACAGAGCCCCAGATTTGCTGTTACCCTGGAGAGCTTGCAGAGCACTGGAGAAAGGCAGGCAGAGAATTCCCTGCTAGCACCTTGTCTGTGCGCGGGAAGGCAAAGTGTTCACATTTCCTCGCAGAATCGCTTTTGTGCAGAAAACACTAAAACTTGTTCAGAACGAAAGAAAGCACAGAGCCCCATATTTGCTGTTGTCCTGGAGAGCTTGCAGAGCACTGGGGAAAGGCAGGCAGAGAATTCCGTGCTAGCACCTTCTCTGTGCCTGGGAAGCAGAAGTGTTCACATTGCTTGGCAGAATCGCTTTTGTGCAGAAAACACTAACACTTGTTCAGAACGAAAGAAAGCACAGAGCCCCAGATTTTATGTTGTCCTGGAGAGCTTGCAGAGCACTGGGGAAAGGCAGGCAGAGAATTCCCTGCTAGCACCTTCTCTGTGGGCGGGAAGGCAAAGTGTTCACATTTCCTCGCAGAATCGCTTTTGTGCAGAAAACACTAACACTTGTTCAGAACGAAAGAAAGGACAGAGCCCCAGATTTTATGTTGTCCTGGAGAGCTTGCAGAGCACTGGGGAACGGCAGGCAGAGAATTCCCTGCTAGCACCTTCTCTGTGCCTGGGAAGCAGAAGTGTTCACATTGCTTGGCAGAATCGCTTTTGTGCAGAAAACAGTAACACTTCTTCAGAACAAAAGAAAGCACAGAGCCCCACATTTTATGTTGTCCTGGAGAGCTTGCAGAGCACTGGGAAAGGCAGGCAGAGAAGTCCCTGCTAGCACCTTCTCTGTGCCTGGGAAGCAGAAGTGTTCACATTGCTTCGCAGAATCGCTTTTGTACAGAAAACACTAAAACTTATTCAGAACGAAAGAAAGCACAGAGCCCCAGATTTGCTGTTGTCCTGGAGAGCTTGCAGAGCACTGGGGAAAGGCAGGCAGAGAATTCCCTGCTAGCACCTTCTCTGTGCCTGGGAAGCAGAAGTGTTCACATTGCTTGGCAGAATCGCTTTTGTGCAGAAAACAGTAACACTTGTTCAGAACGAAAGAAAGAACAGAGCCCCACATTTTATGTTGTCCTGGAGAGCTTGCAGAGCACTGGGGAAAGGCAGGCAGAGAATTCCCTGCTAGCACCTTCTCTGTGCCTGGGAAGCAGAAGTGTTCACATTGCTTCGCAGAATCGCTTTTGTACAGAAAACACTAACACTTGTTCAGAATGAAAGAAAGCACAGAGCCCCACATTTTATGTTGTCCTGGAGAGCTTGCAGAGCACTGGGGAAAGGCAGGCAGAGAATTCCCTGCTAGCACCTTCTCTGTGCCTGGGAAGCAGAAGTGTTCACATTGCTTGGCAGAATCGCTTTTGTGCAGAAAACAGTAACACTTGTTCAGAATGAAAGAAAGCACAGAGCCCCAGATTTTATGTTGTCCAGGAAAGCTTGCAGAGCACTGGGGAACGGCAGGCAGAGAATTCCCTGCTAGCACCTTCTCTGTGCCTGTTCACATTGCTTGGCAGAATCGCTTTTGTG
The DNA here is from genome assembly GCF_047716275.1 of Strix uralensis. NCBI lineage: Eukaryota > Metazoa > Chordata > Aves > Strigiformes > Strigidae > Strix > Strix uralensis. The sequence goes on along the minus strand of NC_133974.1, from coordinate 122,191,867 downwards.
CAGAAAACACTAACACTTGTTCAGAACGAAAGAAAGCACAGAGCCCCAGATTTTATGTTGTCCAGGAAAGCTTGCAGAGCACTGGGGAAAGGCAGGCAGAGAATTCCCTGCTAGCACCTTCTCTGTGCCTGGGAAGCAGAAGTGTTCACATTGCTTCGCAGAAACGCTTTTGTGCAGACAACACTAACACTTGTTCAGAACGAAAGAAAGCACAGAGCACCAGGTTTTATGTTGTCCTGGAGAGCTTGCAGAGCACTGGGGAAAGGCAGGCAGAGAATTCACTGCTAGCACCTTTTCTATGCCTGTTCACATTGCTTGGCAGAATCGCTTTTGTGCAGAAAACACTAACACTTGTTCAGAACGAAAGAAAGCACAGAGCCCCAGATTTTATGTTGTCCTGGAGAGCTTGCAGTGCACTGGGGAAATGCAGGCAGAGAATTCCCTGCTAGCACCTTCTCTGTGCCTGGGAAGCAGAAGTGTTCACATTGCTTCGCAGAATCGCTTTTGTGCAGAAAACACTAACACTTGTTCAGGACGAAAGAAAGCACAGAGCCCCAGATTTTATGTTGTCCTGGAGAGCTTGCAGAGCACTGGGGAAAGGCAGGCAGAGAATTCCCTGCTAGCACCTTCTCTGTGCCTGATCACATTGCTTGGCAGAATCGCTTTTGTGCAGAAAACACTAACACTTGTTCAGAACGAAAGAAAGCACAGAGCCCCAGATTTGCTGTTGTCCTGGAACGCTTGCAGAGCACTGGGGAACGGCAGGCAGAGAATTCCCTGCTAGCACCTTCTCTGTGCCTGGGAAGCAGAAGTGTTCACATTGCTTGGCAGAATCGCTTTTGTGCAGAAAACAGTAACACTTGTTCAGAACGAAAGAAAGCACAGAGCCCCACATTTTATGTTGTCCTGGAGAGCTTGCAGAGCACTGGGGAAAGGCAGGCAGAGAATTCCCTGCTAGCACCTTCTCTGTGCCTGGGAAGCAGAAGTGTTCACATTGCTTCGCAGAATCGCTTTTGTGCAGAAAACAGTAACACTTCTTCAGAACAAAAGAAAGCACAGAGCCCCAGATTTTATGTTGTCCTGGAGAGCTTGCAGAGCACTGGGGAAAGGCAGGCAGAGAGTTCCCTGCTAGCACCTTCTCTGTGCCTGGGAAGCAGAAGTGTTCACATTGCTTCGCAGAATCGCTTTTGTACAGAAAACACTAACACTTATTCAGAACGAAAGAAAGCACAGAGCCCCAGATTTTATGTTGTCCTGGAGAGCTTGCAGAGCAATGGGGAAGGGCAGGCAGAGAATTCCCTGCTAGTACCTTCTCTGTGCCTGGGAAGCAGAAGTGTTCACATTGCTTCGCAGAATCGCTTTTTTGCAGAAAACAGTAACAATTGTTCAGACGAAAGAAAGCACAGAGCCCCAGATTTTATGTTGTCCTGGAGAGCTTGCAGAGCACTGGGGAAAGGCAGGCAGAGAATTCCCTGCTAGCACCTTCTCTGTGCCTGTTCACATTGCTTGGCAGAATCGCTTTTGTGCAGAAAACACTAACAGTTGTTGAGAACGAAAGAAAGGACAGAGCCCCAGATTTTATGTTGTCCTGGAGAGCTTGCAGAGCACTGGGGAACGGCAGGCAGAGAATTCCCTGCTAGCACCTTCTCTGTGCCTGGGAAGCAGAAGTGTTCACATTGCTTGGCAGAATCGCTTTTGTGCAGAAAACAGTAACACTTCTTCAGAACAAAAGAAAGCACAGAGCCCCAGATTTTATGTTGTCCTGGAGAGCTTGCAGAGCACTGGGGAAAGGCAGGGAGAGAAGTCCCTGCTAGCACCTTCTCTGTGCCTGGGAAGCAGAAGTGTTCACATTGCTTCGCAGAATCGCTTTTGTGCAGAAAACAGTAACACTTGTTCAGAAGGAAAGAAAGCACAGAGCCCCAGATTTTATGTTGTCCTGGAGAGCTTGCAGAGCACTGGGGAAAGGCAGGCAGAGAATTCCCTGCTAGCACCTTCTCTGTGCCTGGGAAGCAGAAGTGTTCGCATTGCTTGGCAGAATCGCTTTTGTGCAGAAAACAGTAACACTTGTTCAGAACGAAAGAAAGCACAGAGCCCCACATTTTATGTTGTCCTGGAGAGCTTGCAGAGCACTGGGGAAAGGCAGGCAGAGAATTCCCTGCTAGCACCTTCTCTGTGCCTGGGAAGCAGAAGTGTTCACATTGCTTCGCAGAATCGCTTTTGTGCAGAAAACACTAACACTTGTTCAGAACGAAAGAAAGCACAGAGCCCCACATTTTATGTTGTCCTGGAGAGCTTGCAGAGCACTGGGGAAAGGCAGGCAGAGAATTCCCTGCTAGCACCTTCTCGGTGCCTGGGAAGAAGTGTTCACATTGCTTCGCAGAATCGCTTTTGTGCAGAAAACACTAACACTTGTTCAGAACGAAAGAAAGCACAGAGCCCCAGATTTTATGTTGTCCAGGAAAGCTTGCAGAGCACTGGGGAAAGGCAGGCAGAGAATTCCCTGCTAGCACCTTCTCTGTGCCTGGGAAGCAGAAGTGTTCACATTGCTTCGCAGAAACGCTTTTGTGCAGACAACACTAACACTTGTTCAGAACGAAAGAAAGCACAGAGCACCAGGTTTTATGTTGTCCTGGAGAGCTTGCAGAGCACTGGGGAAAGGCAGGCAGAGAATTCACTGCTAGCACCTTTTCTATGCCTGTTCACATTGCTTGGCAGAATCGCTTTTGTGCAGAAAACACTAACACTTGTTCAGAACGAAAGAAAGCACAGAGCCCCAGATTTTATGTTGTCCTGGAGAGCTTGCAGTGCACTGGGGAAATGCAGGCAGAGAATTCCCTGCTAGCACCTTCTCTGTGCCTGGGAAGCAGAAGTGTTCACATTGCTTCGCAGAATCGCTTTTGTGCAGAAAACACTAACACTTGTTCAGGACGAAAGAAAGCACAGAGCCCCAGATTTTATGTTGTCCTGGAGAGCTTGCAGAGCACTGGGGAAAGGCAGGCAGAGAATTCCCTGCTAGCACCTTCTCTGTGCCTGTTCACATTGCTTGGCAGAATCGCTTTTGTGCAGAAAACACTAACACTTGTTCAGAACGAAAGAAAGCACAGAGCCCCAGATTTTATGTTGTCCAGGAAAGCTTGCAGAGCACTGGGGAACGGCAGGCAGAGAATTCCCTGCTAGCACCTTCTCTGTGCCTGGGAAGCAGAAGTGTTCACATTGCTTGGCAGAATCGCTTTTGTGCAGAAAACAGTAACACTTGTTCAGAACGAAAGAAAGCACAGAGCCCCACATTTTATGTTGTCCTGGAGAGCTTGCAGAGCACTGGGGAAAGGCAGGCAGAGAATTCCCTGCTAGCACCTTCTCTGTGCCTGGGAAGCAGAAGTGTTCACATTGCTTCGCAGAATCGCTTTTGTGCAGAAAACAGTAACACTTCTTCAGAACAAAAGAAAGCACAGAGCCCCAGATTTTATGTTGTCCTGGAGAGCTTGCAGAGCACTGGGGAAAGGCAGGCAGAGAGTTCCCTGCTAGCACCTTCTCTGTGCCTGGGAAGCAGAAGTGTTCACATTGCTTCGCAGAATCGCTTTTGTGCTGACAACACTAACACTTGTTCAGAACGAAAGAAAGCACAGAGCCCCAGATTTTATGTTGTCCTGGAGAGCTTGCAGAGCAATGGGGAAGGGCAGGCAGAGAATTCCCTGCTAGTACCTTCTCTGTGCCTGGGAAGCAGAAGTGTTCACATTGCTTCGCAGAATCGCTTTTTTGCAGAAAACAGTAACAATTGTTCAGACGAAAGAAAGCACAGAGCCCCAGATTTTATGTTGTCCTGGAGAGCTTGCAGAGCACTGGGGAAAGGCAGGCAGAGAATTCCCTGCTAGCACCTTCTCTGTGCCTGTTCACATTGCTTGGCAGAATCGCTTTTGTGCAGAAAACACTAACAGTTGTTGAGAACGAAAGAAAGGACAGAGCCCCAGATTTTATGTTGTCCTGGAGAGCTTGCAGAGCACTGGGGAACGGCAGGCAGAGAATTCCCTGCTAGCACCTTCTCTGTGCCTGGGAAGCAGAAGTGTTCACATTGCTTGGCAGAATCGCTTTTGTGCAGAAAACAGTAACACTTCTTCAGAACAAAAGAAAGCACAGAGCCCCAGATTTTATGTTGTCCTGGAGAGCTTGCAGAGCACTGGGGAAAGGCAGGGAGAGAAGTCCCTGCTAGCACCTTCTCTGTGCCTGGGAAGCAGAAGTGTTCACATTGCTTCGCAGAATCGCTTTTGTGCAGAAAACAGTAACACTTGTTCAGAAGGAAAGAAAGCACAGAGCCCCAGATTTTATGTTGTCCTGGAGAGCTTGCAGAGCACTGGGGAAAGGCAGGCAGAGAATTCCCTGCTAGCACCTTCTCTGTGCCTGGGAAGCAGAAGTGTTCACATTGCTTGGCAGAATCGCTTTTGTGCAGAAAACAGTAACACTTGTTCAGAACGAAAGAAAGCACAGAGCCCCACATTTTATGTTGTCCTGGAGAGCTTGCAGAGCACTGGGGAAAGGCAGGCAGAGAATTCCCTGCTAGCACCTTCTCTGTGCCTGGGAAGCAGAAGTGTTCACATTGCTTGGCAGAATCGCTTTTGTGCAGAAAACACTAACACTTGTTCAGAACGAAAGAAAGCACAGAGCCCCACATTTTATGTTGTCCTGGAGAGCTTGCAGAGCACTGGGGAAAGGCAGGCAGAGAATTCCCTGCTAGCACCTTCTCTGTGCCTGGGAAGCAGAAGTGTTCACATTGCTTCGCAGAATCGCTTTTGTACAGAAAACACTAACACTTATTCAGAACGAAAGAAAGCACAGAGCCCCAGATTTGCTGTTGTCCTGGAGAGCTTGCAGAGCACTGGGGAGCGGCAGGCAGAGAATTCCCTGCTAGCACCTTCTCTGTGCCTGGGAAGCAGAAGTGTTCACATTGCTTCGCAGAATCGCTTTTGTGCTGACAACACTAACACTTGTTCAGAACGAAAGAAAGCACAGAGCCCCAGATTTTATGTTGTCCTGGAGAGCTTGCAGAGCAATGGGGAAGGGCAGGCAGAGAATTCCCTGCTAGTACCTTCTCTGTGCCTGGGAAGCAGAAGTGTTCACATTGCTTCGCAGAATCGCTTTTTTGCAGAAAACAGTAACAATTGTTCAGACGAAAGAAAGCACAGAGCCCCAGATTTTATGTTGTCCTGGAGAGCTTGCAGAGCACTGGGGAAAGGCAGGCAGAGAATTCCCTGCTAGCACCTTCTCTGTGCCTGTTCACATTGCTTGGCAGAATCGCTTTTGTGCAGAAAACACTAACAGTTGTTGAGAACGAAAGAAAGGACAGAGCCCCAGATTTTATGTTGTCCTGGAGAGCTTGCAGAGCACTGGGGAACGGCAGGCAGAGAATTCCCTGCTAGCACCTTCTCTGTGCCTGGGAAGCAGAAGTGTTCACATTGCTTGGCAGAATCGCTTTTGTGCAGAAAACAGTAACACTTCTTCAGAACAAAAGAAAGCACAGAGCCCCAGATTTTATGTTGTCCTGGAGAGCTTGCAGAGCACTGGGGAAAGGCAGGGAGAGAAGTCCCTGCTAGCACCTTCTCTGTGCCTGGGAAGCAGAAGTGTTCACATTGCTTCGCAGAATCGCTTTTGTGCAGAAAACAGTAACACTTGTTCAGAAGGAAAGAAAGCACAGAGCCCCAGATTTTATGTTGTCCTGGAGAGCTTGCAGAGCACTGGGGAAAGGCAGGCAGAGAATTCCCTGCTAGCACCTTCTCTGTGCCTGGGAAGCAGAAGTGTTCACATTGCTTGGCAGAATCGCTTTTGTGCAGAAAACAGTAACACTTGTTCAGAACGAAAGAAAGCACAGAGCCCCACATTTTATGTTGTCCTGGAGAGCTTGCAGAGCACTGGGGAAAGGCAGGCAGAGAATTCCCTGCTAGCACCTTCTCTGTGCCTGGGAAGCAGAAGTGTTCACATTGCTTGGCAGAATCGCTTTTGTGCAGAAAACACTAACACTTGTTCAGAACGAAAGAAAGCACAGAGCCCCACATTTTATGTTGTCCTGGAGAGCTTGCAGAGCACTGGGGAAAGGCAGGCAGAGAATTCCCTGCTAGCACCTTCTCTGTGCCTGGGAAGCAGAAGTGTTCACATTGCTTCGCAGAATCGCTTTTGTACAGAAAACACTAACACTTATTCAGAACGAAAGAAAGCACAGAGCCCCAGATTTGCTGTTGTCCTGGAGAGCTTGCAGAGCACTGGGGAGCGGCAGGCAGAGAATTCCCTGCTAGCACCTTCTCTGTGCCTGGGAAGCAGAAGTGTTCACATTGCTTGGCAGAATCGCTTTTGTGCAGAAAACACTAACACTTGTTCAGAACGAAAGAAAGCACAGAGCCCCAGATTTTATGTTGTCCTGGAGAGCTTGCAGTGCACTGGGGAAATGCAGGCAGAGAATTCCCTGCTAGCACCTTCTCTGTGCCTGGGAAGCAGAAGTGTTCACATTGCTTCGCAGAATCGCTTTTGTGCAGAAAACACTAACACTTGTTCAGGACGAAAGAAAGCACAGAGCCCCAGATTTTATGTTGTCCTGGAGAGCTTGCAGAGCACTGGGGAAAGGCAGGCAGAGAATTCCCTGCTAGCACCTTCTCTGTGCCTGTTCACATTGCTTGGCAGAATCGCTTTTGTGCAGAAAACACTAACACTTGTTCAGAACGAAAGAAAGCACAGAGCCCCAGATTTTATGTTGTCCAGGAAAGCTTGCAGAGCACTGGGGAACGGCAGGCAGAGAATTCCCTGCTAGCACCTTCTCTGTGCCTGGGAAGCAGAAGTGTTCACATTGCTTGGCAGAATCGCTTTTGTGCAGAAAACAGTAACACTTGTTCAGAACGAAAGAAAGCACAGAGCCCCACATTTTATGTTGTCCTGGAGAGCTTGCAGAGCACTGGGGAAAGGCAGGCAGAGAATTCCCTGCTAGCACCTTCTCTGTGCCTGGGAAGCAGAAGTGTTCACATTGCTTCGCAGAATCGCTTTTGTGCAGAAAACAGTAACACTTCTTCAGAACAAAAGAAAGCACAGAGCCCCAGATTTGCTGTTACCCTGGAGAGCTTGCAGAGCACTGGGGAAAGCAGGCAGAGAATTCCCTGCTAGCACCTTCTCTCTGCACGGGAATGAGAAGTGTTCACATTTCCTCGCAGAATCGCTTTTGTGCAGAAAACACTAACACTTGTTCAGAACGAAAGAAAGCACAGAGCCCCAGATTTTATGTTGTCCTGGAGAGCTTGCAGAGCACTGGGGAAAGGCAGGCAGAGAATTCCCTGCTAGCACCTTCTCTCTGCGCGGGAATGAGAAGTGTTCACATTGCTTCGCAGAATCGCTTTTGTGCAGAAAACACTAACACTTGTTCAGAACGAAAGAAAGCACATAGCCCCAGATTTTATGTTGTCCTGGAGAGCTTGCAGAGCACTGGGGAAAGGCAGGCAGAGAATTCCCTGCTAGCACCTTCTCTCTGCGCGGGAATGAGAAGTGTTCACATTTTTTCGCAGAATCGCATTTGCGTCACTGCAGAGAACACAAAAGCTTGTTCAGGACGAAAGAAAGCACAGAGCCCCAGATTTGCTGTTACCCTGGAGAGCTTGCAGAGCACTGGAGAAAGGCAGGCAGAGAATTCCCTGCTAGCACCTTGTCTGTGCGCGGGAAGGCAAAGTGTTCACATTTCCTCGCAGAATCGCTTTTGTGCAGAAAACACTAAAACTTGTTCAGAACGAAAGAAAGCACAGAGCCCCATATTTGCTGTTGTCCTGGAGAGCTTGCAGAGCACTGGGGAAAGGCAGGCAGAGAATTCCGTGCTAGCACCTTCTCTGTGCCTGGGAAGCAGAAGTGTTCACATTGCTTGGCAGAATCGCTTTTGTGCAGAAAACACTAACACTTGTTCAGAACGAAAGAAAGCACAGAGCCCCAGATTTTATGTTGTCCTGGAGAGCTTGCAGAGCACTGGGGAAAGGCAGGCAGAGAATTCCCTGCTAGCACCTTCTCTGTGGGCGGGAAGGCAAAGTGTTCACATTTCCTCGCAGAATCGCTTTTGTGCAGAAAACACTAACACTTGTTCAGAACGAAAGAAAGGACAGAGCCCCAGATTTTATGTTGTCCTGGAGAGCTTGCAGAGCACTGGGGAACGGCAGGCAGAGAATTCCCTGCTAGCACCTTCTCTGTGCCTGGGAAGCAGAAGTGTTCACATTGCTTGGCAGAATCGCTTTTGTGCAGAAAACAGTAACACTTCTTCAGAACAAAAGAAAGCACAGAGCCCCACATTTTATGTTGTCCTGGAGAGCTTGCAGAGCACTGGGAAAGGCAGGCAGAGAAGTCCCTGCTAGCACCTTCTCTGTGCCTGGGAAGCAGAAGTGTTCACATTGCTTCGCAGAATCGCTTTTGTACAGAAAACACTAAAACTTATTCAGAACGAAAGAAAGCACAGAGCCCCAGATTTGCTGTTGTCCTGGAGAGCTTGCAGAGCACTGGGGAAAGGCAGGCAGAGAATTCCCTGCTAGCACCTTCTCTGTGCCTGGGAAGCAGAAGTGTTCACATTGCTTGGCAGAATCGCTTTTGTGCAGAAAACAGTAACACTTGTTCAGAACGAAAGAAAGAACAGAGCCCCAGATTTTATGTTGTCCTGGAGAGCTTGCAGAGCACTGGGGAAAGGCAGGCAGAGAATTCCCTGCTAGCACCTTCTCTGTGCCTGGGAAGCAGAAGTGTTCACATTGCTTCGCAGAATCGCTTTTGTACAGAAAACACTAACACTTGTTCAGAATGAAAGAAAGCACAGAGCCCCACATTTTATGTTGTCCTGGAGAGCTTGCAGAGCACTGGGGAAAGGCAGGCAGAGAATTCCCTGCTAGCACCTTCTCTGTGCCTGGGAAGCAGAAGTGTTCACATTGCTTGGCAGAATCGCTTTTGTGCAGAAAACAGTAACACTTGTTCAGAATGAAAGAAAGCACAGAGCCCCAGATTTTATGTTGTCCAGGAAAGCTTGCAGAGCACTGGGGAACGGCAGGCAGAGAATTCCCTGCTAGCACCTTCTCTGTGCCTGTTCACATTGCTTGGCAGAATCGCTTTTGTGCAGAAAACACTAACACTTGTTCAGAACGAAAGAAAGCACAGAGCCCCAGATTTTATGTTGTCCAGGAAAGCTTGCAGAGCACTGGGGAAAGGCAGGCAGAGAATTCCCTGCTAGCACCTTCTCTGTGCCTGGGAAGCAGAAGTGTTCACATTGCTTCGCAGAAACGCTTTTGTGCAGACAACACTAACACTTGTTCAGAACGAAAGAAAGCACAGAGCACCAGGTTTTATGTTGTCCTGGAGAGCTTGCAGAGCACTGGGGAAAGGCAGGCAGAGAATTCACTGCTAGCACCTTTTCTATGCCTGTTCACATTGCTTGGCAGAATCGCTTTTGTGCAGAAAACACTAACACTTGTTCAGAACGAAAGAAAGCACAGAGCCCCAGATTTTATGTTGTCCTGGAGAGCTTGCAGTGCACTGGGGAAATGCAGGCAGAGAATTCCCTGCTAGCACCTTCTCTGTGCCTGGGAAGCAGAAGTGTTCACATTGCTTCGCAGAATCGCTTTTGTGCAGAAAACACTAACACTTGTTCAGGACGAAAGAAAGCACAGAGCCCCAGATTTTATGTTGTCCTGGAGAGCTTGCAGAGCACTGGGGAAAGGCAGGCAGAGAATTCCCTGCTAGCACCTTCTCTGTGCCTGATCACATTGCTTGGCAGAATCGCTTTTGTGCAGAAAACACTAACACTTGTTCAGAACGAAAGAAAGCACAGAGCCCCAGATTTGCTGTTGTCCTGGAACGCTTGCAGAGCACTGGGGAACGGCAGGCAGAGAATTCCCTGCTAGCACCTTCTCTGTGCCTGGGAAGCAGAAGTGTTCACATTGCTTGGCAGAATCGCTTTTGTGCAGAAAACAGTAACACTTGTTCAGAACGAAAGAAAGCACAGAGCCCCACATTTTATGTTGTCCTGGAGAGCTTGCAGAGCACTGGGGAAAGGCAGGCAGAGAATTCCCTGCTAGCACCTTCTCTGTGCCTGGGAAGCAGAAGTGTTCACATTGCTTCGCAGAATCGCTTTTGTGCAGAAAACAGTAACACTTCTTCAGAACAAAAGAAAGCACAGAGCCCCAGATTTTATGTTGTCCTGGAGAGCTTGCAGAGCACTGGGGAAAGGCAGGCAGAGAGTTCCCTGCTAGCACCTTCTCTGTGCCTGGGAAGCAGAAGTGTTCACATTGCTTCGCAGAATCGCTTTTGTACAGAAAACACTAACACTTATTCAGAACGAAAGAAAGCACAGAGCCCCAGATTTTATGTTGTCCTGGAGAGCTTGCAGAGCAATGGGGAAGGGCAGGCAGAGAATTCCCTGCTAGTACCTTCTCTGTGCCTGGGAAGCAGAAGTGTTCACATTGCTTCGCAGAATCGCTTTTTTGCAGAAAACAGTAACAATTGTTCAGACGAAAGAAAGCACAGAGCCCCAGATTTTATGTTGTCCTGGAGAGCTTGCAGAGCACTGGGGAAAGGCAGGCAGAGAATTCCCTGCTAGCACCTTCTCTGTGCCTGTTCACATTGCTTGGCAGAATCGCTTTTGTGCAGAAAACACTAACAGTTGTTGAGAACGAAAGAAAGGACAGAGCCCCAGATTTTATGTTGTCCTGGAGAGCTTGCAGAGCACTGGGGAACGGCAGGCAGAGAATTCCCTGCTAGCACCTTCTCTGTGCCTGGGAAGCAGAAGTGTTCACATTGCTTGGCAGAATCGCTTTTGTGCAGAAAACAGTAACACTTCTTCAGAACAAAAGAAAGCACAGAGCCCCAGATTTTATGTTGTCCTGGAGAGCTTGCAGAGCACTGGGGAAAGGCAGGGAGAGAAGTCCCTGCTAGCACCTTCTCTGTGCCTGGGAAGCAGAAGTGTTCACATTGCTTCGCAGAATCGCTTTTGTGCAGAAAACAGTAACACTTGTTCAGAAGGAAAGAAAGCACAGAGCCCCAGATTTTATGTTGTCCTGGAGAGCTTGCAGAGCACTGGGGAAAGGCAGGCAGAGAATTCCCTGCTAGCACCTTCTCTGTGCCTGGGAAGCAGAAGTGTTCGCATTGCTTGGCAGAATCGCTTTTGTGCAGAAAACAGTAACACTTGTTCAGAACGAAAGAAAGCACAGAGCCCCACATTTTATGTTGTCCTGGAGAGCTTGCAGAGCACTGGGGAAAGGCAGGCAGAGAATTCCCTGCTAGCACCTTCTCTGTGCCTGGGAAGCAGAAGTGTTCACATTGCTTGGCAGAATCGCTTTTGTGCAGAAAACACTAACACTTGTTCAGAACGAAAGAAAGCACAGAGCCCCACATTTTATGTTGTCCTGGAGAGCTTGCAGAGCACTGGGGAAAGGCAGGCAGAGAATTCCCTGCTAGCACCTTCTCTGTGCCTGGGAAGCAGAAGTGTTCACATTGCTTCGCAGAATCGCTTTTGTGCAGAAAACACTAACACTTGTTCAGAACGAAAGAAAGCACAGAGCCCCAGATTTTATGTTGTCCAGGAAAGCTTGCAGAGCACTGGGGAAAGGCAGGCAGAGAATTCCCTGCTAGCACCTTCTCTGTGCCTGGGAAGCAGAAGTGTTCACATTGCTTCGCAGAAACGCTTTTGTGCAGACAACACTAACACTTGTTCAGAACGAAAGAAAGCACAGAGCACCAGGTTTTATGTTGTCCTGGAGAGCTTGCAGAGCACTGGGGAAAGGCAGGCAGAGAATTCACTGCTAGCACCTTTTCTATGCCTGTTCACATTGCTTGGCAGAATCGCTTTTGTGCAGAAAACACTAACACTTGTTCAGAACGAAAGAAAGCACAGAGCCCCAGATTTTATGTTGTCCTGGAGAGCTTGCAGTGCACTGGGGAAATGCAGGCAGAGAATTCCCTGCTAGCACCTTCTCTGTGCCTGGGAAGCAGAAGTGTTCACATTGCTTCGCAGAATCGCTTTTGTGCAGAAAACACTAACACTTGTTCAGGACGAAAGAAAGCACAGAGCCCCAGATTTTATGTTGTCCTGGAGAGCTTGCAGAGCACTGGGGAAAGGCAGGCAGAGAATTCCCTGCTAGCACCTTCTCTGTGCCTGTTCACATTGCTTGGCAGAATCGCTTTTGTGCAGAAAACACTAACACTTGTTCAGAACGAAAGAAAGCACAGAGCCCCAGATTTTATGTTGTCCAGGAAAGCTTGCAGAGCACTGGGGAACGGCAGGCAGAGAATTCCCTGCTAGCACCTTCTCTGTGCCTGGGAAGCAGAAGTGTTCACATTGCTTGGCAGAATCGCTTTTGTGCAGAAAACAGTAACACTTGTTCAGAACGAAAGAAAGCACAGAGCCCCACATTTTATGTTGTCCTGGAGAGCTTGCAGAGCACTGGGGAAAGGCAGGCAGAGAATTCCCTGCTAGCACCTTCTCTGTGCCTGGGAAGCAGAAGTGTTCACATTGCTTCGCAGAATCGCTTTTGTGCAGAAAACAGTAACACTTCTTCAGAACAAAAGAAAGCACAGAGCCCCAGATTTTATGTTGTCCTGGAGAGCTTGCAGAGCACTGGGGAAAGGCAGGCAGAGAGTTCCCTGCTAGCACCTTCTCTGTGCCTGGGAAGCAGAAGTGTTCACATTGCTTCGCAGAATCGCTTTTGTGCTGACAACACTAACACTTGTTCAGAACGAAAGAAAGCACAGAGCCCCAGATTTTATGTTGTCCTGGAGAGCTTGCAGAGCAATGGGGAAGGGCAGGCAGAGAATTCCCTGCTAGTACCTTCTCTGTGCCTGGGAAGCAGAAGTGTTCACATTGCTTCGCAGAATCGCTTTTTTGCAGAAAACAGTAACAATTGTTCAGACGAAAGAAAGCACAGAGCCCCAGATTTTATGTTGTCCTGGAGAGCTTGCAGAGCACTGGGGAAAGGCAGGCAGAGAATTCCCTGCTAGCACCTTCTCTGTGCCTGTTCACATTGCTTGGCAGAATCGCTTTTGTGCAGAAAACACTAACAGTTGTTGAGAACGAAAGAAAGGACAGAGCCCCAGATTTTATGTTGTCCTGGAGAGCTTGCAGAGCACTGGGGAACGGCAGGCAGAGAATTCCCTGCTAGCACCTTCTCTGTGCCTGGGAAGCAGAAGTGTTCACATTGCTTGGCAGAATCGCTTTTGTGCAGAAAACAGTAACACTTCTTCAGAACAAAAGAAAGCACAGAGCCCCAGATTTTATGTTGTCCTGGAGAGCTTGCAGAGCACTGGGGAAAGGCAGGGAGAGAAGTCCCTGCTAGCACCTTCTCTGTGCCTGGGAAGCAGAAGTGTTCACATTGCTTCGCAGAATCGCTTTTGTGCAGAAAACAGTAACACTTGTTCAGAAGGAAAGAAAGCACAGAGCCCCAGATTTTATGTTGTCCTGGAGAGCTTGCAGAGCACTGGGGAAAGGCAGGCAGAGAATTCCCTGCTAGCACCTTCTCTGTGCCTGGGAAGCAGAAGTGTTCACATTGCTTGGCAGAATCGCTTTTGTGCAGAAAACAGTAACACTTGTTCAGAACGAAAGAAAGCACAGAGCCCCACATTTTATGTTGTCCTGGAGAGCTTGCAGAGCACTGGGGAAAGGCAGGCAGAGAATTCCCTGCTAGCACCTTCTCTGTGCCTGGGAAGCAGAAGTGTTCACATTGCTTGGCAGAATCGCTTTTGTGCAGAAAACACTAACACTTGTTCAGAACGAAAGAAAGCACAGAGCCCCACATTTTATGTTGTCCTGGAGAGCTTGCAGAGCACTGGGGAAAGGCAGGCAGAGAATTCCCTGCTAGCACCTTCTCTGTGCCTGGGAAGCAGAAGTGTTCACATTGCTTCGCAGAATCGCTTTTGTACAGAAAACACTAACACTTATTCAGAACGAAAGAAAGCACAGAGCCCCAGATTTGCTGTTGTCCTGGAGAGCTTGCAGAGCACTGGGGAGCGGCAGGCAGAGAATTCCCTGCTAGCACCTTCTCTGTGCCTGGGAAGCAGAAGTGTTCACATTGCTTCGCAGAATCGCTTTTGTGCTGACAACACTAACACTTGTTCAGAACGAAAGAAAGCACAGAGCCCCAGATTTTATGTTGTCCTGGAGAGCTTGCAGAGCAATGGGGAAGGGCAGGCAGAGAATTCCCTGCTAGTACCTTCTCTGTGCCTGGGAAGCAGAAGTGTTCACATTGCTTCGCAGAATCGCTTTTTTGCAGAAAACAGTAACAATTGTTCAGACGAAAGAAAGCACAGAGCCCCAGATTTTATGTTGTCCTGGAGAGCTTGCAGAGCACTGGGGAAAGGCAGGCAGAGAATTCCCTGCTAGCACCTTCTCTGTGCCTGTTCACATTGCTTGGCAGAATCGCTTTTGTGCAGAAAACACTAACAGTTGTTGAGAACGAAAGAAAGGACAGAGCCCCAGATTTTATGTTGTCCTGGAGAGCTTGCAGAGCACTGGGGAACGGCAGGCAGAGAATTCCCTGCTAGCACCTTCTCTGTGCCTGGGAAGCAGAAGTGTTCACATTGCTTGGCAGAATCGCTTTTGTGCAGAAAACAGTAACACTTCTTCAGAACAAAAGAAAGCACAGAGCCCCAGATTTTATGTTGTCCTGGAGAGCTTGCAGAGCACTGGGGAAAGGCAGGGAGAGAAGTCCCTGCTAGCACCTTCTCTGTGCCTGGGAAGCAGAAGTGTTCACATTGCTTCGCAGAATCGCTTTTGTGCAGAAAACAGTAACACTTGTTCAGAAGGAAAGAAAGCACAGAGCCCCAGATTTTATGTTGTCCTGGAGAGCTTGCAGAGCACTGGGGAAAGGCAGGCAGAGAATTCCCTGCTAGCACCTTCTCTGTGCCTGGGAAGCAGAAGTGTTCACATTGCTTGGCAGAATCGCTTTTGTGCAGAAAACAGTAACACTTGTTCAGAACGAAAGAAAGCACAGAGCCCCACATTTTATGTTGTCCTGGAGAGCTTGCAGAGCACTGGGGAAAGGCAGGCAGAGAATTCCCTGCTAGCACCTTCTCTGTGCCTGGGAAGCAGAAGTGTTCACATTGCTTGGCAGAATCGCTTTTGTGCAGAAAACACTAACACTTGTTCAGAACGAAAGAAAGCACAGAGCCCCACATTTTATGTTGTCCTGGAGAGCTTGCAGAGCACTGGGGAAAGGCAGGCAGAGAATTCCCTGCTAGCACCTTCTCTGTGCCTGGGAAGCAGAAGTGTTCACATTGCTTCGCAGAATCGCTTTTGTACAGAAAACACTAACACTTATTCAGAACGAAAGAAAGCACAGAGCCCCAGATTTGCTGTTGTCCTGGAGAGCTTGCAGAGCACTGGGGAGCGGCAGGCAGAGAATTCCCTGCTAGCACCTTCTCTGTGCCTGGGAAGCAGAAGTGTTCACATTGCTTGGCAGAATCGCTTTTGTGCAGAAAACACTAACACTTGTTCAGAACGAAAGAAAGCACAGAGCCCCAGATTTTATGTTGTCCTGGAGAGCTTGCAGTGCACTGGGGAAATGCAGGCAGAGAATTCCCTGCTAGCACCTTCTCTGTGCCTGGGAAGCAGAAGTGTTCACATTGCTTCGCAGAATCGCTTTTGTGCAGAAAACACTAACACTTGTTCAGGACGAAAGAAAGCACAGAGCCCCAGATTTTATGTTGTCCTGGAGAGCTTGCAGAGCACTGGGGAAAGGCAGGCAGAGAATTCCCTGCTAGCACCTTCTCTGTGCCTGTTCACATTGCTTGGCAGAATCGCTTTTGTGCAGAAAACACTAACACTTGTTCAGAACGAAAGAAAGCACAGAGCCCCAGATTTTATGTTGTCCAGGAAAGCTTGCAGAGCACTGGGGAACGGCAGGCAGAGAATTCCCTGCTAGCACCTTCTCTGTGCCTGGGAAGCAGAAGTGTTCACATTGCTTGGCAGAATCGCTTTTGTGCAGAAAACACTAACACTTGTTCAGAACGAAAGAAAGCACAGAGCCCCACATTTTATGTTGTCCTGGAGAGCTTGCAGAGCACTGGGGAAAGGCAGGCAGAGAATTCCCTGCTAGCACCTTCTCTGTGCCTGGGAAGCAGAAGTGTTCACATTGCTTCGCAGAATCGCTTTTGTGCAGAAAACAGTAACACTTCTTCAGAACAAAAGAAAGCACAGAGCCCCAGATTTTATGTTGTCCTGGAGAGCTTGCAGAGCACTGGGGAAAGGCAGGCAGAGAGTTCCCTGCTAGCACCTTCTCTGTGCCTGGGAAGCAGAAGTGTTCACATTGCTTCGCAGAATCGCTTTTGTGCTGACAACACTAACACTTGTTCAGAACGAAAGAAAGCACAGAGCCCCAGATTTTATGTTGTCCTGGAGAGCTTGCAGAGCAATGGGGAAGGGCAGGCAGAGAATTCCCTGCTAGTACCTTCTCTGTGCCTGGGAAGCAGAAGTGTTCACATTGCTTCGCAGAATCGCTTTTTTGCAGAAAACAGTAACAATTGTTCAGACGAAAGAAAGCACAGAGCCCCAGATTTTATGTTGTCCTGGAGAGCTTGCAGAGCACTGGGGAAAGGCAGGCAGAGAATTCCCTGCTAGCACCTTCTCTGTGCCTGTTCACATTGCTTGGCAGAATCGCTTTTGTGCAGAAAACACTAACAGTTGTTGAGAACGAAAGAAAGGACAGAGCCCCAGATTTTATGTTGTCCTGGAGAGCTTGCAGAGCACTGGGGAACGGCAGGCAGAGAATTCCCTGCTAGCACCTTCTCTGTGCCTGGGAAGCAGAAGTGTTCACATTGCTTGGCAGAATCGCTTTTGTGCAGAAAACAGTAACACTTCTTCAGAACAAAAGAAAGCACAGAGCCCCAGATTTTATGTTGTCCTGGAGAGCTTGCAGAGCACTGGGGAAAGGCAGGGAGAGAAGTCCCTGCTAGCACCTTCTCTGTGCCTGGGAAGCAGAAGTGTTCACATTGCTTCGCAGAATCGCTTTTGTGCAGAAAACAGTAACACTTGTTCAGAAGGAAAGAAAGCACAGAGCCCCAGATTTTATGTTGTCCTGGAGAGCTTGCAGAGCACTGGGGAAAGGCAGGCAGAGAATTCCCTGCTAGCACCTTCTCTGTGCCTGGGAAGCAGAAGTGTTCACATTGCTTGGCAGAATCGCTTTTGTGCAGAAAACAGTAACACTTGTTCAGAACGAAAGAAAGCACAGAGCCCCACATTTTATGTTGTCCTGGAGAGCTTGCAGAGCACTGGGGAAAGGCAGGCAGAGAATTCCCTGCTAGCACCTTCTCTGTGCCTGGGAAGCAGAAGTGTTCACATTGCTTGGCAGAATCGCTTTTGTGCAGAAAACACTAACACTTGTTCAGAACGAAAGAAAGCACAGAGCCCCACATTTTATGTTGTCCTGGAGAGCTTGCAGAGCACTGGGGAAAGGCAGGCAGAGAATTCCCTGCTAGCACCTTCTCTGTGCCTGGGAAGCAGAAGTGTTCACATTGCTTCGCAGAATCGCTTTTGTACAGAAAACACTAACACTTATTCAGAACGAAAGAAAGCACAGAGCCCCAGATTTGCTGTTGTCCTGGAGAGCTTGCAGAGCACTGGGGAGCGGCAGGCAGAGAATTCCCTGCTAGCACCTTCTCTGTGCCTGGGAAGCAGAAGTGTTCACATTGCTTCGCAGAATCGCTTTTGTGCTGACAACACTAACACTTGTTCAGAACGAAAGAAAGCACAGAGCCCCAGATTTTATGTTGTCCTGGAGAGCTTGCAGAGCAATGGGGAAGGGCAGGCAGAGAATTCCCTGCTAGTACCTTCTCTGTGCCTGGGAAGCAGAAGTGTTCACATTGCTTCGCAGAATCGCTTTTTTGCAGAAAACAGTAACAATTGTTCAGACGAAAGAAAGCACAGAGCCCCAGATTTTATGTTGTCCTGGAGAGCTTGCAGAGCACTGGGGAAAGGCAGGCAGAGAATTCCCTGCTAGCACCTTCTCTGTGCCTGTTCACATTGCTTGGCAGAATCGCTTTTGTGCAGAAAACACTAACAGTTGTTGAGAACGAAAGAAAGGACAGAGCCCCAGATTTTATGTTGTCCTGGAGAGCTTGCAGAGCACTGGGGAACGGCAGGCAGAGAATTCCCTGCTAGCACCTTCTCTGTGCCTGGGAAGCAGAAGTGTTCACATTGCTTGGCAGAATCGCTTTTGTGCAGAAAACAGTAACACTTCTTCAGAACAAAAGAAAGCACAGAGCCCCAGATTTTATGTTGTCCTGGAGAGCTTGCAGAGCACTGGGGAAAGGCAGGGAGAGAAGTCCCTGCTAGCACCTTCTCTGTGCCTGGGAAGCAGAAGTGTTCACATTGCTTCGCAGAATCGCTTTTGTGCAGAAAACAGTAACACTTGTTCAGAAGGAAAGAAAGCACAGAGCCCCAGATTTTATGTTGTCCTGGAGAGCTTGCAGAGCACTGGGGAAAGGCAGGCAGAGAATTCCCTGCTAGCACCTTCTCTGTGCCTGGGAAGCAGAAGTGTTCACATTGCTTGGCAGAATCGCTTTTGTGCAGAAAACAGTAACACTTGTTCAGAACGAAAGAAAGCACAGAGCCCCACATTTTATGTTGTCCTGGAGAGCTTGCAGAGCACTGGGGAAAGGCAGGCAGAGAATTCCCTGCTAGCACCTTCTCTGTGCCTGGGAAGCAGAAGTGTTCACATTGCTTGGCAGAATCGCTTTTGTGCAGAAAACACTAACACTTGTTCAGAACGAAAGAAAGCACAGAGCCCCACATTTTATGTTGTCCTGGAGAGCTTGCAGAGCACTGGGGAAAGGCAGGCAGAGAATTCCCTGCTAGCACCTTCTCTGTGCCTGGGAAGCAGAAGTGTTCACATTGCTTCGCAGAATCGCTTTTGTACAGAAAACACTAACACTTATTCAGAACGAAAGAAAGCACAGAGCCCCAGATTTGCTGTTGTCCTGGAGAGCTTGCAGAGCACTGGGGAGCGGCAGGCAGAGAATTCCCTGCTAGCACCTTCTCTGTGCCTGGGAAGCAGAAGTGTTCACATTGCTTGGCAGAATCGCTTTTGTGCAGAAAACACTAACACTTGTTCAGAACGAAAGAAAGAACAGAGCCCCACATTTTATGTTGTCCTGGAGAGCTTGCAGAGCACTGGGGAAAGGCAGGCAGAGAATTCCCTGCTAGCACCTTCTCTGTGCCTGGGAAGCAGAAGTGTTCACATTGCTTCGCAGAATCGCTTTTGTACAGAAAACACTAACACTTGTTCAGAATGAAAGAAAGCACAGAGCCCCAGATTTTATGTTGTCCTGGAGAGCTTGCAGAGCACTGGGGAAAGGCAGGCAGAGAATTCACTGCTAGCACCTTCTCTGTGCCTGGGAAGCAGAAGTGTTCACATTGCTTGGCAGAATCGCTTTTGTGCAGAAAACAGTAACACTTGTTCAGAATGAAAGAAAGCACAGAGCCCCAGATTTGCTGTTGTCCTGGAGACCTTGCAGAGCACTGGGGAAAGGCAGGCAGAGAATTCCCTGCTAGCACCTTCTCTGTGCCTGGGAAGCAGAAGTGTTCACATTGCTTCGCAGAATCGCTTTTGTGCAGAAAACAGTAACACTTGTTCAGAACGAAAGAAAGCACAGAGCCCCACATTTTATGTTGTCCTGGAGAGCTTGCAGAGCAATGGGGAAGGGCAGGCAGAGAATTCCCTGCTAGTACCTTCTCTGTGCCTGGGAAGCAGAAGTGTTCACATTGCTTCGCAGAATCGCTTTTTTGCAGAAAACAGTAACAATTGTTCAGACGAAAGAAAGCACAGAGCCCCAGATTTTATGTTGTCCTGGAGAGCTTGCAGAGCACTGGGGAAAGGCAGGCAGAGAATTCCCTGCTAGCACCTTCTCTGTGCCTGTTCACATTGCTTGGCAGAATCGCTTTTGTGCAGAAAACACTAACAGTTGTTGAGAACGAAAGAAAGGACAGAGCCCCAGATTTTATGTTGTCCTGGAGAGCTTGCAGAGCACTGGGGAACGGCAGGCAGAGAATTCCCTGCTAGCACCTTCTCTGTGCCTGGGAAGCAGAAGTGTTCACATTGCTTGGCAGAATCGCTTTTGTGCAGAAAACAGTAACACTTCTTCAGAACAAAAGAAAGCACAGAGCCCCAGATTTTATGTTGTCCTGGAGAGCTTGCAGAGCACTGGGGAAAGGCAGGGAGAGAAGTCCCTGCTAGCACCTTCTCTGTGCCTGGGAAGCAGAAGTGTTCACATTGCTTCGCAGAATCGCTTTTGTGCAGAAAACAGTAACACTTGTTCAGAAGGAAAGAAAGCACAGAGCCCCAGATTTTATGTTGTCCTGGAGAGCTTGCAGAGCACTGGGGAAAGGCAGGCAGAGAATTCCCTGCTAGCACCTTCTCTGTGCCTGGGAAGCAGAAGTGTTCACATTGCTTGGCAGAATCGCTTTTGTGCAGAAAACAGTAACACTTGTTCAGAACGAAAGAAAGCACAGAGCCCCACATTTTATGTTGTCCTGGAGAGCTTGCAGAGCACTGGGGAAAGGCAGGCAGAGAATTCCCTGCTAGCACCTTCTCTGTGCCTGGGAAGCAGAAGTGTTCACATTGCTTGGCAGAATCGCTTTTGTGCAGAAAACACTAACACTTGTTCAGAACGAAAGAAAGCACAGAGCCCCACATTTTATGTTGTCCTGGAGAGCTTGCAGAGCACTGGGGAAAGGCAGGCAGAGAATTCCCTGCTAGCACCTTCTCTGTGCCTGGGAAGCAGAAGTGTTCACATTGCTTCGCAGAATCGCTTTTGTACAGAAAACACTAACACTTATTCAGAACGAAAGAAAGCACAGAGCCCCAGATTTGCTGTTGTCCTGGAGAGCTTGCAGAGCACTGGGGAGCGGCAGGCAGAGAATTCCCTGCTAGCACCTTCTCTGTGCCTGGGAAGCAGAAGTGTTCACATTGCTTCGCAGAATCGCTTTTGTGCTGACAACACTAACACTTGTTCAGAACGAAAGAAAGCACAGAGCCCCAGATTTTATGTTGTCCTGGAGAGCTTGCAGAGCAATGGGGAAGGGCAGGCAGAGAATTCCCTGCTAGTACCTTCTCTGTGCCTGGGAAGCAGAAGTGTTCACATTGCTTCGCAGAATCGCTTTTTTGCAGAAAACAGTAACAATTGTTCAGACGAAAGAAAGCACAGAGCCCCAGATTTTATGTTGTCCTGGAGAGCTTGCAGAGCACTGGGGAAAGGCAGGCAGAGAATTCCCTGCTAGCACCTTCTCTGTGCCTGTTCACATTGCTTGGCAGAATCGCTTTTGTGCAGAAAACACTAACAGTTGTTGAGAACGAAAGAAAGGACAGAGCCCCAGATTTTATGTTGTCCTGGAGAGCTTGCAGAGCACTGGGGAACGGCAGGCAGAGAATTCCCTGCTAGCACCTTCTCTGTGCCTGGGAAGCAGAAGTGTTCACATTGCTTGGCAGAATCGCTTTTGTGCAGAAAACAGTAACACTTCTTCAGAACAAAAGAAAGCACAGAGCCCCAGATTTTATGTTGTCCTGGAGAGCTTGCAGAGCACTGGGGAAAGGCAGGGAGAGAAGTCCCTGCTAGCACCTTCTCTGTGCCTGGGAAGCAGAAGTGTTCACATTGCTTCGCAGAATCGCTTTTGTGCAGAAAACAGTAACACTTGTTCAGAAGGAAAGAAAGCACAGAGCCCCAGATTTTATGTTGTCCTGGAGAGCTTGCAGAGCACTGGGGAAAGGCAGGCAGAGAATTCCCTGCTAGCACCTTCTCTGTGCCTGGGAAGCAGAAGTGTTCACATTGCTTGGCAGAATCGCTTTTGTGCAGAAAACAGTAACACTTGTTCAGAACGAAAGAAAGCACAGAGCCCCACATTTTATGTTGTCCTGGAGAGCTTGCAGAGCACTGGGGAAAGGCAGGCAGAGAATTCCCTGCTAGCACCTTCTCTGTGCCTGGGAAGCAGAAGTGTTCACATTGCTTGGCAGAATCGCTTTTGTGCAGAAAACACTAACACTTGTTCAGAACGAAAGAAAGCACAGAGCCCCACATTTTATGTTGTCCTGGAGAGCTTGCAGAGCACTGGGGAAAGGCAGGCAGAGAATTCCCTGCTAGCACCTTCTCTGTGCCTGGGAAGCAGAAGTGTTCACATTGCTTCGCAGAATCGCTTTTGTACAGAAAACACTAACACTTATTCAGAACGAAAGAAAGCACAGAGCCCCAGATTTGCTGTTGTCCTGGAGAGCTTGCAGAGCACTGGGGAGCGGCAGGCAGAGAATTCCCTGCTAGCACCTTCTCTGTGCCTGGGAAGCAGAAGTGTTCACATTGCTTGGCAGAATCGCTTTTGTGCAGAAAACACTAACACTTGTTCAGAACGAAAGAAAGAACAGAGCCCCACATTTTATGTTGTCCTGGAGAGCTTGCAGAGCACTGGGGAAAGGCAGGCAGAGAATTCCCTGCTAGCACCTTCTCTGTGCCTGGGAAGCAGAAGTGTTCACATTGCTTCGCAGAATCGCTTTTGTACAGAAAACACTAACACTTGTTCAGAATGAAAGAAAGCACAGAGCCCCAGATTTTATGTTGTCCTGGAGAGCTTGCAGAGCACTGGGGAAAGGCAGGCAGAGAATTCACTGCTAGCACCTTCTCTGTGCCTGGGAAGCAGAAGTGTTCACATTGCTTGGCAGAATCGCTTTTGTGCAGAAAACAGTAACACTTGTTCAGAATGAAAGAAAGCACAGAGCCCCAGATTTGCTGTTGTCCTGGAGACCTTGCAGAGCACTGGGGAAAGGCAGGCAGAGAATTCCCTGCTAGCACCTTCTCTGTGCCTGGGAAGCAGAAGTGTTCACATTGCTTCGCAGAATCGCTTTTGTGCAGAAAACAGTAACACTTGTTCAGAACGAAAGAAAGCACAGAGCCCCACATTTTATGTTGTCCTGGAGAGCTTGCAGAGCACTGGGGAAAGGCAGGCAGAGAATTCCCTGCTAGCACCTTCTCTGTGCCTGGGAAGCAGAAGTGTTCACATTGCTTGGCAGAATCGCTTTTGTGCAGAAAACAGTAACACTTGTTCAGAACGAAAGAAAGCACAGAGCCCCAGATTTTATGTTGTCCTGGAGAGCTTGCAGAGCACTGGGGAAAGGCAGGCAGAGAAGTCCCTGCTAGCACCTTCTCTGTGCCTGGGAAGCAGAAGTGTTCACATTGCTTCGCAGAATCGCTTTTGTACAGAAAACACTAACACTTATTCAGAACGAAAGAAAGCACAGAGCCCCAGATTTGCTGTTGTCCTGGAGAGCTTGCAGAGCACTGGGGAGCGGCAGGCAGAGAATTCCCTGCTAGCACCTTCTCTGTGCCTGGGAAGCAGAAGTGTTCACATTGCTTGGCAGAATCGCTTTTGTGCAGAAAACAGTAACACTTGTTCAGAACGAAAGAAAGCACAGAGCCCCACATTTTATGTTGTCCTGGAGAGCTTGCAGAGCACTGGGGAAAGGCAGGCAGAGAATTCCCTGCTAGCACCTTCTCTGTGCCTGGGAAGCAGAAGTGTTCACATTGCTTCGCAGAATCGCTTTTGTACAGAAAACACTAACACTTGTTCAGAATGAAAGAAAGCACAGAGCCCCACATTTTATGTTGTCCTGGAGAGCTTGCAGAGCACTGGGGAAAGGCAGGCAGAGAATTCACTGCTAGCACCTTCTCTGTGCCTGGGAAGCAGAAGTGTTCACATTGCTTCGCAGAATCGCTTTTGTGCAGAAAACAGTAACACTTGTTCAGAATGAAAGAAAGCACAGAGCCCCAGATTTGCTGTTGTCCTGGAGACCTTGCAGAGCACTGGGGAAAGGCAGGCAGAGAATTCCCTGCTAGCACCTTCTCTGTGCCTGTTCACATTGCTTCGCAGAATCGCTTTTGTGCAGAAAACACTAACACTTGTTCAGAACGAAAGAAAGCACAGAGCCCCAGATTTTATGTTGTCCAGGAAAGCTTGCAGAGCACTGGGGAGCGGCAGGCAGAGAATTCCCTGCTAGCACCTTCTCTGTGCCTGGGAAGCAGAAGTGTTCACATTGCTTGGCAGAATCGCTTTTGTGCAGAAAACAGTAACACTTGTTCAGAAGGAAAGAAAGCACAGAGCCCCAGATTTTATGTTGTCCTGGAGAGCTTGCAGAGCACTGGGGAAAGGCAGGCAGAGAATTCCCTGCTAGCACCTTCTCTGTGCCTGGGAAGCAGAAGTGTTCACATTGCTTCGCAAAATCGCTTTTGTGCAGAAAACAGTAACACTTGTTCAGAACGAAAGAAAGCACAGAGCCCCAGATTTTATGTTGTCCTGGAGAGCTTGCAGAGCACTGGGGAAAGGCAGGCAGAGAATTCCCTGCTAGCACCTTCTCTCTGCGCGGGAATGAGAAGTGTTCACATTGCTTCGCAGAATCGCTTTTGTGCAGAAAACACTAACACTTGTTCAGAACGAAAGAAAGCACAGAGCCCCAGATTTGCTGTTGTCCTGGAGAGCTTGCAGAGCACTGGGGAATGGCAAGGAGAGAATTCCCTGCTAGCACCTTCTCTGTGCCTGGGAAGCAGAAGTGTTCACATTGCTTCGCAGAATCGCTTTTGTGCAGAAAACACTAACACTTGTTCAGAACGAAAGAAAGCACAGAGCCCCAGATTTGCTGTTGTCCTGGAGAGCTTGCAGAGCACTGGGGAAAGGCAGGCAGAGAATTCCCTGCTAGCACCTTCTCGGTGCCTGGGAAGAAGAAGTGTTCACATTGCTTCGCAGAATCGCTTTTGTGCAGAAAACACTAACACTTGTTCAGAACGAAAGAAAGCAC
Organism: Strix uralensis; assembly: GCF_047716275.1. Classification (NCBI taxonomy): domain Eukaryota; kingdom Metazoa; phylum Chordata; class Aves; order Strigiformes; family Strigidae; genus Strix; species Strix uralensis. The sequence goes on along the minus strand of NC_133974.1, from coordinate 122,167,067 downwards.
AGAGACCCAGATTTTATGTTGTCCTGGAGAGCTTGCAGAGCACTGGGGAAAGGCAGGCAGAGAATTCCCTGCTAGCACCGTCTCTGTGCGCGGGAAGGAAAAGTGTTCACATTTTTTCGCAGAATCGCATTTGCGTCGCTGCAGAGAACACAAAAGCTTGTTCAGGACGAAAGAAAGCACAGAGCCCCAGATTTGCTGTTACCCTCGAGAGCTTGCAGAGCACTGGGGAAAGCAGGCAGAGAATTCCCTGCTAGCACCTTCTCTGTGCGCGGGAAGGCAAAGTGTTCACATTTCCTCGCAGAATCGCTTTTGTGCAGAAAACACTAACACTTGTTCAGAACGAAAGAAAGCACAGAGCCCCAGATTTTATGTTGTCCTGGAGAGCTTGCAGAGCACTGGGGAAAGGCAGGCAGAGAATTCCCTGCTAGCACCTTCTCGGTGCCTGGGAAGAAGAAGTGTTCACATTGCTTCGCAGAATCGCTTTTGTGCAGAAAACACTAACACTTGTTCAGAACGAAAGAAAGCACAGAGCCCCAGATTTGCTGTTGTCCTGGAGAGCTTGCAGAGCACTGGGGAAAGGCAGGCAGAGAATTCCCTGCTAGCACCTTCTCTGTGCCTGGGAAGCAGAAGTGTTCACATTGCTTCGCAGAATCGCTTTTGTGCAGAAAACAGTAACACTTGTTCAGAACGAAAGAAAGCACAGAGCCCCAGATTTTATGTTGTCCTGGAGAGCTTGCAGAGCACTGGGGAAAGGCAGGCAGAGAATTCCCTGCTAGCACCTTCTCTGTGCCTGGGAAGCAGAAGTGTTCACATTGCTTCGCAGAATCGCTTTTGTGCAGAAAACACTAACACTTGTTCAGAACGAAAGAAAGCACAGAGCCCCAGATTTGCTGTTGTCCTGGAGAGCTTGCAGAGCACTGGGGAAAGGCAGGCAGAGAATTCCCTGCTAGCACCTTCTCTCTGCGCGGGAATGAGAAGTGTTCACATTGCTTGGCAGAATCGCTTTTGTGCAGAAAACACTAACACTTGTTCAGAACGAAAGAAAGCACAGAGCCCCAGATTTGCTGTTACCCTGGAGAGCTTGCAGAGCACTGGGGAAAGCAGGCAGAGAATTCCCTGCTAGCACCTTCTCTGTGCGCGGGAAGGCAAAGTGTTCACATTTCCTCGCAGAATCGCTTTTGTGCAGAAAACACTAACACTTGTTCAGAACGAAAGAAAGCACAGAGCCCCAGATTTTATGTTGTCCTGGAGAGCTTGCAGAGCACTGGGGAAAGGCAGGCAGAGAATTCCCTGCTAGCACCTTCTCGGTGCCTGGGAAGCAGAAGTGTTCACATTGCTTCGCAGAATCGCTTTTGTGCAGAAAACACTAACACTTGTTCAGAACGAAAGAAAGCACAGAGCCCCAGATTTGCTGTTGTCCTGGAGAGCTTGCAGAGCACTGGGGAAAGGCAGGCAGAGAATTCCCTGCTAGCACCTTCTCTCTGCGCGGGAATGAGAAGTGTTCACATTGCTTCGCAGAATCGCTTTTGTGCAGAAAACACTAACACTTGTTCAGAACGAAAGAAAGCACAGAGCCCCAGATTTGCTGTTACCCTGGAGAGCTTGCAGAGCACTGGGGAAAGGCAGGCAGAGAATTCCCTGCTAGCACCTTCTCTCTGCGCGGGAATGAGAAGTGTTCACATTGCTTCGCAGAATCGCTTTTGTGCAGAAAACACTAACACTTGTTCAGAACGAAAGAAAGCACAGAGCCCCAGATTTTGTGTTGTCCTGGAGAGCTTGCAGAGCACTGGGGAAAGGCAGGCAGAGAATTCCCTGCTAGCACCTTCTCTCTGCGCGGGAATGAGAAGTGTTCACATTGCTTCGCAGAATCGCTTTTGTGCAGAAAACACTAACACTTGTTCAGAACAAAAGAAAGCACAGAGCCCCAGATTTTATGTTGTCCTGGAGAGCTTGCAGAGCACTGGGGAAAGGCATGCAGAGAATTCCCTGCTAGCACCTTCTCTCTGCGCGGGAATGAGAAGTGTTCACATTTTTTCGCAGAATCGCATTTGCGTCGCTTCAGAGAACACAAAAGCTTGTTCAGGACGAAAGAAAGCACAGAGCCCCAGATTTGCTGTTACCCTGGAGAGCTTGCAGAGCACTGGGGAAAGGCAGGCAGAGAATTCCCTGCTAGCAGCTTCTCTCTGCGCGGGAAGGCAAAGTGTTCACATTTCCTCGCAGAATCGCTTTTGTGCAGAAAACACTAACACTTGTTCAGAACGAAAGAAAGCACAGAGCCCCAGATTTTATGTTGTCCTGGAGAGCTTGCAGAGCACTGGGGAAAGGCAGGCAGAGAATTCCCTGCTAGCACCTTCTCTGTGCCTGGGAAGAAGAAGTGTTCACATTGCTTCGCAGAATCGCTTTTGTGCAGAAAACACTAACACTTGTTCAGAACGAAAGAAAGCACAGAGCCCCAGATTTTATGTTGTCCTGGAGAGCTTGCAGAGCACTGGGGAAAGGCAGGCAGAGAATTCCCTGCTAGCACCTTCTCTGTGCCTGGGAAGCAGAAGTGTTCACATTGCTTCGCAGAATCGCTTTTGTGCAGAAAACACTAACACTTGTTCAGAACGAAAGAAAGCACAGAGCCCCAGATTTTATGTTGTCCTGGAGAGCTTGCAGAGCACTGGGGAAAGGCAGGCAGAGAATTCCCTGCTAGCACCTTCTCTCTGCGCGGGAATGAGAAGTGTTCACATTGCTTCGCAGAATCGCTTTTGTGCAGAAAACAGTAACACTTGTTCAGAACGAAAGAAAGCACAGAGCCCCAGATTTTATGTTGTCCTGGAGAGCTTGCAGAGCACTGGGGAAAGGCAGGCAGAGAATTCCCTGCTAGCACCTTCTTTCTGCACGGGAATGAGAAGTGTTCACATTTTTTCGCAGAATCGCATTTGCGTCGCTTCAGAGAACACAAAAGCTTGTTCAGGACGAAAGAAAGCACAGAGCCCCAGATTTGCTGTTGTCCTGGAGAGCTTGCAGAGCACTGGGGAATGGCAAGGAGAGAATTCCCTGCTAGCACCTTCTCTCTGCGCGGGAATGAGAAGTGTTGACATTGCTTCGCAGAAGCTCTTTTGTGCAGAAAACACTAACACTTGTTCAGAACGAAAGAAAGCACAGAGCCCCAGATTTGCTGTTGTCCTGGAGAGCTTGCAGAGCACTGGGGAAAGGCAGGCAGAGAATTCCCTGCTAGCACCTTCTCGGTGCCTGGGAAGCAGAAGTGTTCACATTGCTTCGCAGAATCGCTTTTGTGCAGAAAACACTAACACTTGTTCAGAACGAAAGAAAGCACAGAGCCCCAGATTTGCTGTTGTCCTGGAGAGCTTGCAGAGCACTGGGGAAAGGCAGGCAGAGAATTCCCTGCTAGCACCTTCTCTCTGCGCGGGAATGAGAAGTGTTCACATTGCTTCGCAGAATCGCTTTTGTGCAGAAAACACTAACACTTGTTCAGAACGAAAGAAAGCACAGAGCCCCAGATTTGCTGTTACCCTGGAGAGCTTGCAGAGCACTGGGGAAAGGCAGGCAGAGAATTCCCTGCTAGCACCTTCTCTCTGCGCGGGAATGAGAAGTGTTCACATTGCTTCGCAGAATCGCTTTTGTGCAGAAAACACTAACACTTGTTCAGAACGAAAGAAAGCACAGAGCCCCAGATTTTATGTTGTCCTGGAGAGCTTGCAGAGCACTGGGGAAAGGCAGGCAGAGAATTCCCTGCTAGCACCTTCTCTCTGCGCGGGAATGAGAAGTGTTCACATTGCTTCGCAGAATCGCTTTTGTGCAGAAAACACTAACACTTGTTCAGAACAAAAGAAAGCACAGAGCCCCAGATTTTATGTTGTCCTGGAGAGCTTGCAGAGCACTGGGGAAAGGCATGCAGAGAATTCCCTGCTAGCACCTTCTCTCTGCGCGGGAATGAGAAGTGTTCACATTTTTTCGCAGAATCGCATTTGCGTCGCTTCAGAGAACACAAAAGCTTGTTCAGGACGAAAGAAAGCACAGAGCCCCAGATTTGCTGTTACCCTGGAGAGCTTGCAGAGCACTGGGGAAAGGCAGGCAGAGAATTCCCTGCTAGCAGCTTCTCTCTGCGCGGGAAGGCAAAGTGTTCACATTTCCTCGCAGAATCGCTTTTGTGCAGAAAACACTAACACTTGTTCAGAACGAAAGAAAGCACAGAGCCCCAGATTTTATGTTGTCCTGGAGAGCTTGCAGAGCACTGGGGAAAGGCAGGCAGAGAATTCCCTGCTAGCACCTTCTCTGTGCCTGGGAAGAAGAAGTGTTCACATTGCTTCGCAGAATCGCTTTTGTGCAGAAAACACTAACACTTGTTCAGAACGAAAGAAAGCACAGAGCCCCAGATTTTATGTTGTCCTGGAGAGCTTGCAGAGCACTGGGGAAAGGCAGGCAGAGAATTCCCTGCTAGCACCTTCTCTGTGCCTGGGAAGCAGAAGTGTTCACATTGCTTCGCAGAATCGCTTTTGTGCAGAAAACACTAACACTTGTTCAGAACGAAAGAAAGCACAGAGCCCCAGATTTTATGTTGTCCTGGAGAGCTTGCAGAGCACTGGGGAAAGGCAGGCAGAGAATTCCCTGCTAGCACCTTCTCTCTGCGCGGGAATGAGAAGTGTTCACATTGCTTCGCAGAATCGCTTTTGTGCAGAAAACAGTAACACTTGTTCAGAACGAAAGAAAGCACAGAGCCCCAGATTTTATGTTGTCCTGGAGAGCTTGCAGAGCACTGGGGAAAGGCAGGCAGAGAATTCCCTGCTAGCACCTTCTTTCTGCACGGGAATGAGAAGTGTTCACATTTTTTCGCAGAATCGCATTTGCGTCGCTTCAGAGAACACAAAAGCTTGTTCAGGACGAAAGAAAGCACAGAGCCCCAGATTTGCTGTTGTCCTGGAGAGCTTGCAGAGCACTGGGGAATGGCAAGGAGAGAATTCCCTGCTAGCACCTTCTCTCTGCGCGGGAATGAGAAGTGTTGACATTGCTTCGCAGAAGCTCTTTTGTGCAGAAAACACTAACACTTGTTCAGAACGAAAGAAAGCACAGAGCCCCAGATTTGCTGTTGTCCTGGAGAGCTTGCAGAGCACTGGGGAAAGGCAGGCAGAGAATTCCCTGCTAGCACCTTCTCTCTGCGCGGGAATGAGAAGTGTTCACATTTTTTCGCAGAATCGCATTTGCGTCGCTTCAGAGAACACAAAAGCTTGTTCAGGAGGAAAGAAAGCACAGAGCCCCAGATTTGCTGTTACCCTGGAGAGCTTGCAGAGCACTGGGGAAAGCAGGCAGAGAATTCCCTGCTAGCACCTTCTCTCTGCGCGGGAATGAGAAGTGTTCACATTTCCTCGCAGAATCGCTTTTGTGCAGAAAACACTAACACTTGTTCAGAACGAAAGAAAGCACAGAGCCCCAGATTTTATGTTGTCCTGGAGAGCTTGCAGAGCACTGGGGAAAGGCAGGCAGAGAATTCCGTGCTAGCACCTTCTCTGTGCCTGGGAAGCAGAAGTGTTCACATTGCTTCGCAGAATCGCTTTTGTACAGAAAACACTAACACTTGTTCAGAATGAAAGAAAGCACAGAGCCCCAGATTTTATGTTGTCCTGGAGAGCTTGCAGAGCACTGGGGAAAGGCAGGCAGAGAATTCACTGCTAGCACCTTCTCTGTGCCTGGGAAGCAGAAGTGTTCACATTGCTTGGCAGAATCGCTTTTGTGCAGAAAACAGTAACACTTGTTCAGAATGAAAGAAAGCACAGAGCCCCAGATTTGCTGTTGTCCTGGAGAGCTTGCAGAGCACTGGGGAAAGGCAGGCAGAGAATTCCCTGCTAGCACCTTCTCTGTGCCTGGGAAGCAGAAGTGTTCACATTGCTTCGCAGAATCGCTTTTGTGCAGAAAACAGTAACACTTGTTCAGAACGAAAGAAAGCACAGAGCCCCACATTTTATGTTGTCCTGGAGAGCTTGCAGAGCACTGGGGAAAGGCAGGCAGAGAATTCCCTGCTAGCACCTTCTCTGTGCCTGGGAAGCAGAAGTGTTCACATTGCTTGGCAGAATCGCTTTTGTGCAGAAAACAGTAACACTTGTTCAGAACGAAAGAAAGCACAGAGCCCCAGATTTTATGTTGTCCTGGAGAGCTTGCAGAGCACTGGGGAAAGGCAGGCAGAGAAGTCCCTGCTAGCACCTTCTCTGTGCCTGGGAAGCAGAAGTGTTCACATTGCTTCGCAGAATCGCTTTTGTACAGAAAACACTAACACTTATTCAGAACGAAAGAAAGCACAGAGCCCCAGATTTGCTGTTGTCCTGGAGAGCTTGCAGAGCACTGGGGAGCGGCAGGCAGAGAATTCCCTGCTAGCACCTTCTCTGTGCCTGGGAAGCAGAAGTGTTCACATTGCTTGGCAGAATCGCTTTTGTGCAGAAAACAGTAACACTTGTTCAGAACGAAAGAAAGAACAGAGCCCCACATTTTATGTTGTCCTGGAGAGCTTGCAGAGCACTGGGGAAAGGCAGGCAGAGAATTCCCTGCTAGCACCTTCTCTGTGCCTGGGAAGCAGAAGTGTTCACATTGCTTCGCAGAATCGCTTTTGTACAGAAAACACTAACACTTGTTCAGAATGAAAGAAAGCACAGAGCCCCACATTTTATGTTGTCCTGGAGAGCTTGCAGAGCACTGGGGAAAGGCAGGCAGAGAATTCACTGCTAGCACCTTCTCTGTGCCTGGGAAGCAGAAGTGTTCACATTGCTTGGCAGAATCGCTTTTGTGCAGAAAACAGTAACACTTGTTCAGAATGAAAGAAAGCACAGAGCCCCAGATTTGCTGTTGTCCTGGAGACCTTGCAGAGCACTGGGGAAAGGCAGGCAGAGAATTCCCTGCTAGCACCTTCTCTGTGCCTGTTCACATTGCTTGGCAGAATCGCTTTTGTGCAGAAAACACTAACACTTGTTCAGAACGAAAGAAAGCACAGAGCCCCAGATTTTATGTTGTCCAGGAAAGCTTGCAGAGCACTGGGGAGCGGCAGGCAGAGAATTCCCTGCTAGCACCTTCTCTGTGCCTGGGAAGCAGAAGTGTTCACATTGCTTGGCAGAATCGCTTTTGTGCAGAAAACAGTAACACTTGTTCAGAAGGAAAGAAAGCACAGAGCCCCAGATTTTATGTTGTCCTGGAGAGCTTGCAGAGCACTGGGGAAAGGCAGGCAGAGAATTCCCTGCTAGCACCTTCTCTGTGCCTGGGAAGCAGAAGTGTTCACATTGCTTCGCAAAATCGCTTTTGTGCAGAAAACACTAACACTTGTTCAGAACGAAAGAAAGCACAGAGCCCCACATTTTATGTTGTCCTGGAGAGCTTGCAGAGCACTGGGGAAAGGCAGGCAGAGAATTCCCTGCTAGCAGCTTCTCTCTGCGCGGGAATGAGAAGTGTTCACATTGCTTCGCAGAATCGCTTTTGTGCAGAAAACACTAACACTTGTTCAGAACGAAAGAAAGCACAGAGCCCCAGATTTGCTGTTGTCCTGGAGAGCTTGCAGAGCACTGGGGAATGGCAAGGAGAGAATTCCCTGCTAGCACCTTCTCTGTGCCTGGGAAGCAGAAGTGTTCACATTGCTTCGCAGAATCGCTTTTGTGCAGAAAACACTAACACTTGTTCAGAACGAAAGAAAGCACAGAGCCCCAGATTTGCTGTTGTCCTGGAGAGCTTGCAGAGCACTGGGGAAAGGCAGGCAGAGAATTCCCTGCTAGCACCTTCTCGGTGCCTGGGAAGAAGAAGTGTTCACATTGCTTCGCAGAATCGCTTTTGTGCAGAAAACACTAACACTTGTTCAGAACGAAAGAAAGCACAGAGACCCAGATTTTATGTTGTCCTGGAGAGCTTGCAGAGCACTGGGGAAAGGCAGGCAGAGAATTCCCTGCTAGCACCGTCTCTGTGCGCGGGAAGGAAAAGTGTTCACATTTTTTCGCAGAATCGCATTTGCGTCGCTGCAGAGAACACAAAAGCTTGTTCAGGACGAAAGAAAGCACAGAGCCCCAGATTTGCTGTTACCCTCGAGAGCTTGCAGAGCACTGGGGAAAGCAGGCAGAGAATTCCCTGCTAGCACCTTCTCTGTGCGCGGGAAGGCAAAGTGTTCACATTTCCTCGCAGAATCGCTTTTGTGCAGAAAACACTAACACTTGTTCAGAACGAAAGAAAGCACAGAGCCCCAGATTTTATGTTGTCCTGGAGAGCTTGCAGAGCACTGGGGAAAGGCAGGCAGAGAATTCCCTGCTAGCACCTTCTCGGTGCCTGGGAAGAAGAAGTGTTCACATTGCTTCGCAGAATCGCTTTTGTGCAGAAAACACTAACACTTGTTCAGAACGAAAGAAAGCACAGAGCCCCAGATTTGCTGTTGTCCTGGAGAGCTTGCAGAGCACTGGGGAAAGGCAGGCAGAGAATTCCCTGCTAGCACCTTCTCTGTGCCTGGGAAGCAGAAGTGTTCACATTGCTTGGCAGAATCGCTTTTGTGCAGAAAACAGTAACACTTGTTCAGAACGAAAGAAAGCACAGAGCCCCACATTTTATGTTGTCCTGGAGAGCTTGCAGAGCACTGGGGAAAGGCAGGCAGAGAATTCCCTGCTAGCACCTTCTCTGTGCCTGGGAAGCAGAAGTGTTCACATTGCTTCGCAGAATCGCTTTTGTGCAGAAAACACTAACACTTGTTCAGAACGAAAGAAAGCACAGAGACCCAGATTTTATGTTGTCCTGGAGAGCTTGCAGAGCACTGGGGAAAGGCAGGCAGAGAATTCCCTGCTAGCACCTTCTCTCTGCGCGGGAATGAGAAGTGTTCACATTGCTTCGCAGAATCGCTTTTGTGCAGAAAACAGTAACACTTGTTCAGGACGAAAGAAAGCACAGAGCCCCAGATTTGCTGTTACCCTTGAGAGCTTGCAGAGCACTGGGGAAAGCAGGCAGAGAATTCCCTGCTAGCACCTTCTCTGTGCGCGGGAAGGCAAAGTGTTCACATTTCCTCGCAGAATCGCTTTTGTGCAGAAAACACTAACACTTGTTCAGAACGAAAGAAAGCACAGAGCCCCAGATTTTATGTTGTCCTGGAGAGCTTGCAGAGCACTGGGGAAAGGCAGGCAGAGAATTCCCTGCTAGCACCTTCTCGGTGCCTGGGAAGCAGAAGTGTTCACATTGCTTCGCAGAATCGCTTTTGTGCAGAAAACACTAACACTTGTTCAGAACGAAAGAAAGCACAGAGCCCCAGATTTGCTGTTGTCCTGGAGAGCTTGCAGAGCACTGGGGAAAGGCAGGCAGAGAATTCCCTGCTAGCACCTTCTCTCTGCGCGGGAATGAGAAGTGTTCACATTTTTTCGCAGAATCGCATTTGCGTCGCTGCAGAGAACACAAAAGCTTGTTCAGGATGAAAGAAAGCACAGAGCCCCAGATTTGCTGTTACCCTGGAGAGCTTGCAGAGCACTGGGGAAAGGCAGGCAGAGAATTCCCTGCTAGCACCTTCTCTCTGCGCGGGAATGAGAAGTGTTCACATTGCTTCGCAGAATCGCTTTTGTGCAGAAAACACTAACACTTGTTCAGAACGAAAGAAAGCACAGAGCCCCAGATTTTATGTTGTCCTGGAGAGCTTGCAGAGCACTGGGGAAAGGCAGGCAGAGAATTCCCTGCTAGCACCTTCTCTGTGCCTGGGAAGAAGAAGTGTTCACATTGCTTCGCAGAATCGCTTTTGTGCAGAAAACACTAACACTTGTTCAGAACGAAAGAAAGCACAGAGCCCCAGATTTTATGTTGTCCTGGAGAGCTTGCAGAGCACTGGGGAAAGGCAGGCAGAGAATTCCCTGCTAGCACCTTCTCTGTGCCTGGGAAGCAGAAGTGTTCACATTGCTTCGCAGAATCGCTTTTGTGCAGAAAACAGTAACACTTGTTCAGAACGAAAGAAAGCACAGAGCCCCAGATTTTATGTTGTCCTGGAGAGCTTGCAGAGCACTGGGGAAAGGCAGGCAGAGAATTCCCTGCTAGCACCTTCTCTGTGCCTGGGAAGCAGAAGTGTTCACATTGCTTCGCAGAATCGCTTTTGTGCAGAAAACACTAACACTTGTTCAGAACGAAAGAAAGCACAGAGCCCCAGATTTTATGTTGTCCTGGAGAGCTTGCAGAGCACTGGGGAAAGGCAGGCAGAGAATTCCCTGCTAGCACCTTCTCTGTGCCTGGGAAGCAGAAGTGTTCACATTGCTTGGCAGAATCGCTTTTGTGCAGAAAACAGTAACACTTGTTCAGAAGGAAAGAAAGCACAGAGCCCCAGATTTTATGTTGTCCTGGAGAGCTTGCAGAGCACTGGGGAAAGGCAGGCAGAGAATTCCCTGCTAGCACCTTCTCTCTGCGCGGGAATGAGAAGTGTTCACATTTTTTCGCAGAATCGCATTTGCGTCGCTTCAGAGAACACAAAAGCTTGTTCAGGACGAAAGAAAGCACAGAGCCCCAGATTTGCTGTTGTCCTGGAGAGCTTGCAGAGCACTGGGGAATGGCAAGGAGAGAATTCCCTGCTAGCACCTTCTCTCTGCGCGGGAATGAGAAGTGTTGACATTGCTTCGCAGAAGCTCTTTTGTGCAGAAAACACTAACACTTGTTCAGAACGAAAGAAAGCACAGAGCCCCAGATTTTATGTTGTCCTGGAGAGCTTGCAGAGCACTGGGGAAAGGCAGGCAGAGAATTCCCTGCTAGCACCTTCTCTCTGCGCGGGAATGAGAAGTGTTCACATTGCTTCGCAGAATCGCATTTGCGTCGCTTCAGAGAACACAAAAGCTTGTTCAGGAGGAAAGAAAGCACAGAGCCCCAGATTTGCTGTTACCCTGGAGAGCTTGCAGAGCACTGGGGAAAGCAGGCAGAGAATTCCCTGCTAGCACCTTCTCTCTGCGCGGGAATGAGAAGTGTTCACATTTCCTCGCAGAATCGCTTTTGTGCAGAAAACACTAACACTTGTTCAGAACGAAAGAAAGCACAGAGCCCCAGATTTTATGTTGTCCTGGAGAGCTTGCAGAGCACTGGGGAAAGGCAGGCAGAGAATTCCCTGCTAGCACCTTCTCTCTGCGCGGGAATGAGAAGTGTTCACATTGCTTCGCAGAATCGCTTTTGTGCAGAAAACACTAACACTTGTTCAGAACGAAAGAAAGCACATAGCCCCAGATTTTATGTTGTCCTGGAGAGCTTGCAGAGCACTGGGGAAAGGCAGGCAGAGAATTCCCTGCTAGCACCGTCTCTGTGCGCGGGAAGGAAAAGTGTTCACATTTTTTCGCAGAATCGCATTTGCGTCACTGCAGAGAACACAAAAGCTTGTTCAGGACGAAAGAAAGCACAGAGCCCCAGATTTGCTGTTACCCTGGAGAGCTTGCAGAGCACTGGAGAAAGGCAGGCAGAGAATTCCCTGCTAGCACCTTGTCTGTGCGCGGGAAGGCAAAGTGTTCACATTTCCTCGCAGAATCGCTTTTGTGCAGAAAACACTAAAACTTGTTCAGAACGAAAGAAAGCACAGAGCCCCGTATTTGCTGTTGTCCTGGAGAGCTTGCAGAGCACTGGGGAAAGGCAGGCAGAGAATTCCGTGCTAGCACCTTCTCTGTGCCTGGGAAGCAGAAGTGTTCACATTGCTTCGCAGAATCGCTTTTGTGCAGAAAACACTAACACTTGTTCAGAACGAAAGAAAGCACAGAGCCCCAGATTTTATGTTGTCCTGGAGAGCTTGCAGAGCACTGGGGAAAGGCAGGCAGAGAATTCCCTGCTAGCACCTTCTCTGTGGGCGGGAAGGCAAAGTGTTCACATTTCCTCGCAGAATCGCTTTTGTGCAGAAAACACTAACACTTGTTCAGAACGAAAGAAAGGACAGAGCCCCAGATTTTATGTTGTCCTGGAGAGCTTGCAGAGCACTGGGGAACGGCAGGCAGAGAATTCCCTGCTAGCACCTTCTCTGTGCCTGGGAAGCAGAAGTGTTCACATTGCTTGGCAGAATCGCTTTTGTGCAGAAAACAGTAACACTTCTTCAGAACAAAAGAAAGCACAGAGCCCCAGATTTTATGTTGTCCTGGAGAGCTTGCAGAGCACTGGGGAAAGGCAGGCAGAGAATTCCCTGCTAGCACCTTCTCTCTGCGCGGGAAGGCAAAGTGTTCACATTGCTTCGCAGAATCGCTTTTGTGCAGAAAACACTAACACTTGTTCAGGACGAAAGAAAGCACAGAGCCCCAGATTTGCTGTTACCCTGGAGAGCTTGCAGAGCACTGGGGAAAGCAGGCAGAGAATTCCCTGCTAGCACCTTCTCTGTGCGCGGGAAGGCAAAGTGTTCACATTTCCTCGCAGAATCGCTTTTGTGCAGAAAACACTAACACTTGTTCAGAACGAAAGAAAGCACAGAGCCCCAGATTTTATGTTGTCCTGGAGAGCTTGCAGAGCACTGGGGAAAGGCAGGCAGAGAATTCCCTGCTAGCACCTTCTCGGTGCCTGGGAAGCAGAAGTGTTCACATTGCTTCGCAGAATCGCTTTTGTGCAGAAAACACTAACACTTGTTCAGAACGAAAGAAAGCACAGAGCCCCAGATTTGCTGTTGTCCTGGAGAGCTTGCAGAGCACTGGGGAAAGGCAGGCAGAGAATTCCCTGCTAGCACCTTCTCTCTGCGCGGGAATGAGAAGTGTTCACATTGCTTCGCAGAATCGCTTTTGTGCAGAAAACACTAACACTTGTTCAGAACGAAAGAAAGCACAGAGCCCCAGATTTGCTGTTACCCTGGAGAGCTTGCAGAGCACTGGGGAAAGGCAGGCAGAGAATTCCCTGCTAGCACCTTCTCTCTGCGCGGGAATGAGAAGTGTTCACATTGCTTCGCAGAATCGCTTTTGTGCAGAAAACACTAACACTTGTTCAGAACGAAAGAAAGCACAGAGCCCCAGATTTTATGTTGTCCTGGAGAGCTTGCAGAGCACTGGGGAAAGGCAGGCAGAGAATTCCCTGCTAGCACCTTCTCTCTGCGCGGGAATGAGAAGTGTTCACATTGCTTCGCAGAATCGCTTTTGTGCAGAAAACACTAACACTTGTTCAGAACGAAAGAAAGCACAGAGCCCCAGATTTTATGTTGTCCTGGAGAGCTTGCAGAGCACTGGGGAAAGGCAGGCAGAGAATTCCCTGCTAGCACCTTCTCTCTGCGCGGGAATGAGAAGTGTTCACATTTTTTCGCAGAATCGCATTTGCGTCGCTTCAGAGAACACAAAAGCTTGTTCAGGACGAAAGAAAGCACAGAGCCCCAGATTTGCTGTTACCCTGGAGAGCTTGCAGAGCACTGGGGAAAGGCAGGCAGAGAATTCCCTGCTAGCAGCTTCTCTCTGCGCGGGAAGGCAAAGTGTTCACATTTCCTCGCAGAATCGCTTTTGTGCAGAAAACACTAACACTTGTTCAGAACGAAAGAAAGCACAGAGCCCCAGATTTTATGTTGTCCTGGAGAGCTTGCAGAGCACTGGGGAAAGGCAGGCAGAGAATTCCCTGCTAGCACCTTCTCTGTGCCTGGGAAGAAGAAGTGTTCACATTGCTTCGCAGAATCGCTTTTGTGCAGAAAACACTAACACTTGTTCAGAACGAAAGAAAGCACAGAGCCCCAGATTTTATGTTGTCCTGGAGAGCTTGCAGAGCACTGGGGAAAGGCAGGCAGAGAATTCCCTGCTAGCACCTTCTCTGTGCCTGGGAAGCAGAAGTGTTCACATTGCTTCGCAGAATCGCTTTTGTGCAGAAAACACTAACACTTGTTCAGAACGAAAGAAAGCACAGAGCCCCAGATTTTATGTTGTCCTGGAGAGCTTGCAGAGCACTGGGGAAAGGCAGGCAGAGAATTCCCTGCTAGCACCTTCTCTGTGCCTGGGAAGCAGAAGTGTTCACATTGCTTGGCAGAATCGCTTTTGTGCAGAAAACAGTAACACTTGTTCAGAAGGAAAGAAAGCACAGAACCCCAGATTTTATGTTGTCCTGGAGAGCTTGCAGAGCACTGGGGAAAGGCAGGCAGAGAATTCCCTGCTAGCACCTTCTCTCTGCGCGGGAATGAGAAGTGTTCACATTTTTTCGCAGAATCGCATTTGCGTCGCTTCAGAGAACACAAAAGCTTGTTCAGGACGAAAGAAAGCACAGAGCCCCAGATTTGCTGTTGTCCTGGAGAGCTTGCAGAGCACTGGGGAATGGCAAGGAGAGAATTCCCTGCTAGCACCTTCTCTCTGCGCGGGAATGAGAAGTGTTGACATTGCTTCGCAGAAGCTCTTTTGTGCAGAAAACACTAACACTTGTTCAGAACGAAAGAAAGCACAGAGCCCCAGATTTTATGTTGTCCTGGAGAGCTTGCAGAGCACTGGGGAAAGGCAGGCAGAGAATTCCCTGCTAGCACCTTCTCTCTGCGCGGGAATGAGAAGTGTTCACATTTTTTCGCAGAATCGCATTTGCGTCGCTTCAGAGAACACAAAAGCTTGTTCAGGAGGAAAGAAAGCACAGAGCCCCAGATTTGCTGTTACCCTGGAGAGCTTGCAGAGCACTGGGGAAAGCAGGCAGAGAATTCCCTGCTAGCACCTTCTCTCTGCGCGGGAATGAGAAGTGTTCACATTTCCTCGCAGAATCGCTTTTGTGCAGAAAACACTAACACTTGTTCAGAACGAAAGAAAGCACAGAGCCCCAGATTTTATGTTGTCCTGGAGAGCTTGCAGAGCACTGGGGAAAGGCAGGCAGAGAATTCCCTGCTAGCACCTTCTCTCTGCGCGGGAATGAGAAGTGTTCACATTGCTTCGCAGAATCGCTTTTGTGCAGAAAACACTAACACTTGTTCAGAACGAAAGAAAGCACATAGCCCCAGATTTTATGTTGTCCTGGAGAGCTTGCAGAGCACTGGGGAAAGGCAGGCAGAGAATTCCCTGCTAGCACCGTCTCTGTGCGCGGGAAGGAAAAGTGTTCACATTTTTTCGCAGAATCGCATTTGCGTCACTGCAGAGAACACAAAAGCTTGTTCAGGACGAAAGAAAGCACAGAGCCCCAGATTTGCTGTTACCCTGGAGAGCTTGCAGAGCACTGGAGAAAGGCAGGCAGAGAATTCCCTGCTAGCACCTTGTCTGTGCGCGGGAAGGCAAAGTGTTCACATTTCCTCGCAGAATCGCTTTTGTGCAGAAAACACTAAAACTTGTTCAGAACGAAAGAAAGCACAGAGCCCCGTATTTGCTGTTGTCCTGGAGAGCTTGCAGAGCACTGGGGAAAGGCAGGCAGAGAATTCCGTGCTAGCACCTTCTCTGTGCCTGGGAAGCAGAAGTGTTCACATTGCTTCGCAGAATCGCTTTTGTGCAGAAAACACTAACACTTGTTCAGAACGAAAGAAAGCACAGAGCCCCAGATTTTATGTTGTCCTGGAGAGCTTGCAGAGCACTGGGGAAAGGCAGGCAGAGAATTCCCTGCTAGCACCTTCTCTGTGGGCGGGAAGGCAAAGTGTTCACATTTCCTCGCAGAATCGCTTTTGTGCAGAAAACACTAACACTTGTTCAGAACGAAAGAAAGGACAGAGCCCCAGATTTTATGTTGTCCTGGAGAGCTTGCAGAGCACTGGGGAACGGCAGGCAGAGAATTCCCTGCTAGCACCTTCTCTGTGCCTGGGAAGCAGAAGTGTTCACATTGCTTGGCAGAATCGCTTTTGTGCAGAAAACAGTAACACTTCTTCAGAACAAAAGAAAGCACAGAGCCCCAGATTTTATGTTGTCCTGGAGAGCTTGCAGAGCACTGGGAAAGGCAGGCAGAGAAGTCCCTGCTAGCACCTTCTCTGTGCCTGGGAAGCAGAAGTGTTCACATTGCTTCGCAGAATCGCTTTTGTACAGAAAACACTAAAACTTATTCAGAACGAAAGAAAGCACAGAGCCCCAGATTTGCTGTTGTCCTGGAGAGCTTGCAGAGCACTGGGGAGCGGCAGGCAGAGAATTCCCTGCTAGCACCTTCTCTGTGCCTGGGAAGCAGAAGTGTTCACATTGCTTGGCAGAATCGCTTTTGTGCAGAAAACAGTAACACTTGTTCAGAACGAAAGAAAGAACAGAGCCCCACATTTTATGTTGTCCTGGAGAGCTTGCAGAGCACTGGGGAAAGGCAGGCAGAGAATTCCGTGCTAGCACCTTCTCTGTGCCTGGGAAGCAGAAGTGTTCACATTGCTTCGCAGAATCGCTTTTGTACAGAAAACACTAACACTTGTTCAGAACGAAAGAAAGCACAGAGCCCCAGATTTTATGTTGTCCTGGAGAGCTTGCAGAGCACTGGGGAAAGGCAGGCAGAGAATTCCCTGCTAGCACCTTCTCTGTGCCTGGGAAGCAGAAGTGTTCACATTGCTTCGCAGAATCGCTTTTGTGCAGAAAACACTAACACTTGTTCAGAACGAAAGAAAGCACAGAGCCCCAGATTTTATGTTGTCCTGGAGAGCTTGCAGAGCACTGGGGAAAGGCAGGCAGAGAATTCCCTGCTAGCACCTTCTCTGTGCCTGGGAAGCAGAAGTGTTCACATTGCTTGGCAGAATCGCTTTTGTGCAGAAAACAGTAACACTTGTTCAGAAGGAAAGAAAGCACAGAGCCCCAGATTTTATGTTGTCCTGGAGAGCTTGCAGAGCACTGGGGAAAGGCAGGCAGAGAATTCCCTGCTAGCACCTTCTCTCTGCGCGGGAATGAGAAGTGTTCACATTTTTTCGCAGAATCGCATTTGCGTCGCTTCAGAGAACACAAAAGCTTGTTCAGGACGAAAGAAAGCACAGAGCCCCAGATTTGCTGTTGTCCTGGAGAGCTTGCAGAGCACTGGGGAATGGCAAGGAGAGAATTCCCTGCTAGCACCTTCTCTCTGCGCGGGAATGAGAAGTGTTGACATTGCTTCGCAGAAGCTCTTTTGTGCAGAAAACACTAACACTTGTTCAGAACGAAAGAAAGCACAGAGCCCCAGATTTTATGTTGTCCTGGAGAGCTTGCAGAGCACTGGGGAAAGGCAGGCAGAGAATTCCCTGCTAGCACCTTCTCTCTGCGCGGGAATGAGAAGTGTTCACGTTTTTTCGCAGAATCGCATTTGCGTCGCTTCAGAGAACACAAAAGCTTGTTCAGGAGGAAAGAAAGCACAGAGCCCCAGATTTGCTGTTACCCTGGAGAGCTTGCAGAGCACTGGGGAAAGCAGGCAGAGAATTCCCTGCTAGCACCTTCTCTCTGCGCGGGAATGAGAAGTGTTCACATTTCCTCGCAGAATCGCTTTTGTGCAGAAAACACTAACACTTGTTCAGAACGAAAGAAAGCACAGAGCCCCAGATTTTATGTTGTCCTGGAGAGCTTGCAGAGCACTGGGGAAAGGCAGGCAGAGAATTCCCTGCTAGCACCTTCTCTCTGCGCGGGAATGAGAAGTGTTCACATTGCTTCGCAGAATCGCTTTTGTGCAGAAAACACTAACACTTGTTCAGAACGAAAGAAAGCACATAGCCCCAGATTTTATGTTGTCCTGGAGAGCTTGCAGAGCACTGGGGAAAGGCAGGCAGAGAATTCCCTGCTAGCACCGTCTCTGTGCGCGGGAAGGAAAAGTGTTCACATTTTTTCGCAGAATCGCATTTGCGTCACTGCAGAGAACACAAAAGCTTGTTCAGGACGAAAGAAAGCACAGAGCCCCAGATTTGCTGTTACCCTGGAGAGCTTGCAGAGCACTGGAGAAAGGCAGGCAGAGAATTCCCTGCTAGCACCTTGTCTGTGCGCGGGAAGGCAAAGTGTTCACATTTCCTCGCAGAATCGCTTTTGTGCAGAAAACACTAAAACTTGTTCAGAACGAAAGAAAGCACAGAGCCCCGTATTTGCTGTTGTCCTGGAGAGCTTGCAGAGCACTGGGGAAAGGCAGGCAGAGAATTCCGTGCTAGCACCTTCTCTGTGCCTGGGAAGCAGAAGTGTTCACATTGCTTCGCAGAATCGCTTTTGTGCAGAAAACACTAACACTTGTTCAGAACGAAAGAAAGCACAGAGCCCCAGATTTTATGTTGTCCTGGAGAGCTTGCAGAGCACTGGGGAAAGGCAGGCAGAGAATTCCCTGCTAGCACCTTCTCTGTGGGCGGGAAGGCAAAGTGTTCACATTTCCTCGCAGAATCGCTTTTGTGCAGAAAACACTAACACTTGTTCAGAACGAAAGAAAGGACAGAGCCCCAGATTTTATGTTGTCCTGGAGAGCTTGCAGAGCACTGGGGAACGGCAGGCAGAGAATTCCCTGCTAGCACCTTCTCTGTGCCTGGGAAGCAGAAGTGTTCACATTGCTTGGCAGAATCGCTTTTGTGCAGAAAACAGTAACACTTCTTCAGAACAAAAGAAAGCACAGAGCCCCAGATTTTATGTTGTCCTGGAGAGCTTGCAGAGCACTGGGAAAGGCAGGCAGAGAAGTCCCTGCTAGCACCTTCTCTGTGCCTGGGAAGCAGAAGTGTTCACATTGCTTCGCAGAATCGCTTTTGTACAGAAAACACTAAAACTTATTCAGAACGAAAGAAAGCACAGAGCCCCAGATTTGCTGTTGTCCTGGAGAGCTTGCAGAGCACTGGGGAGCGGCAGGCAGAGAATTCCCTGCTAGCACCTTCTCTGTGCCTGGGAAGCAGAAGTGTTCACATTGCTTGGCAGAATCGCTTTTGTGCAGAAAACAGTAACACTTGTTCAGAACGAAAGAAAGAACAGAGACCCACATTTTATGTTGTCCTGGAGAGCTTGCAGAGCACTGGGGAAAGGCAGGCAGAGAATTCCCTGCTAGCACCTTCTCTGTGCCTGGGAAGCAGAAGTGTTCACATTGCTTCGCAGAATCGCTTTTGTACAGAAAACACTAACACTTGTTCAGAATGAAAGAAAGCACAGAGCCCCACATTTTATGTTGTCCTGGAGAGCTTGCAGAGCACTGGGGAAAGGCAGGCAGAGAATTCCCTGCTAGCACCTTCTCTGTGCCTGGGAAGCAGAAGTGTTCACATTGCTTGGCAGAATCGCTTTTGTGCAGAAAACAGTAACACTTGTTCAGAATGAAAGAAAGCACAGAGCCCCAGATTTTATGTTGTCCAGGAAAGCTTGCAGAGCACTGGGGAACGGCAGGCAGAGAATTCCCTGCTAGCACCTTCTCTGTGCCTGTTCACATTGCTTGGCAGAATCGCTTTTGTGCAGAAAACACTAACACTTGTTCAGAACGAAAGAAAGCACAGAGCCCCAGATTTTATGTTGTCCAGGAAAGCTTGCAGAGCACTGGGGAACGGCAGGCAGAGAATTCCCTGCTAGCACCTTCTCTGTGCCTGGGAAGCAGAAGTGTTCACATTGCTTCGCAGAAACGCTTTTGTGCAGACAACACTAACACTTGTTCAGAACGAAAGAAAGCACAGAGCACCAGGTTTTATGTTGTCCTGGAGAGCTTGCAGAGCACTGGGGAAAGGCAGGCAGAGAATTCCCTGCTAGCACCTTCTCTCTGCGCGGGAATGAGAAGTGTTCACATTGCTTCGCAGAATCGCTTTTGTGCAGAAAACACTAACACTTGTTCAGAACGAAAGAAAGCACATAGCCCCAGATTTTATGTTGTCCTGGAGAGCTTGCAGAGCACTGGGGAAAGGCAGGCAGAGAATTCCCTGCTAGCACCGTCTCTGTGCGCGGGAAGGAAAAGTGTTCACATTTTTTCGCAGAATCGCATTTGCGTCACTGCAGAGAACACAAAAGCTTGTTCAGGACGAAAGAAAGCACAGAGCCCCAGATTTGCTGTTACCCTGGAGAGCTTGCAGAGCACTGGAGAAAGGCAGGCAGAGAATTCCCTGCTAGCACCTTGTCTGTGCGCGGGAAGGCAAAGTGTTCACATTTCCTCGCAGAATCGCTTTTGTGCAGAAAACACTAAAACTTGTTCAGAACGAAAGAAAGCACAGAGCCCCGTATTTGCTGTTGTCCTGGAGAGCTTGCAGAGCACTGGGGAAAGGCAGGCAGAGAATTCCGTGCTAGCACCTTCTCTGTGCCTGGGAAGCAGAAGTGTTCACATTGCTTGGCAGAATCGCTTTTGTGCAGAAAACAGTAACACTTGTTCAGAACGAAAGAAAGCACAGAGCCCCACATTTTATGTTGTCCTGGAGAGCTTGCAGAGCACTGGGGAAAGGCAGGCAGAGAATTCCCTGCTAGCACCTTCTCTGTGGGCGGGAAGGCAAAGTGTTCACATTTCCTCGCAGAATCGCTTTTGTGCAGAAAACACTAACACTTGTTCAGAACGAAAGAAAGGACAGAGCCCCAGATTTTATGTTGTCCTGGAGAGCTTGCAGAGCACTGGGGAACGGCAGGCAGAGAATTCCCTGCTAGCACCTTCTCTGTGCCTGGGAAGCAGAAGTGTTCACATTGCTTGGCAGAATCGCTTTTGTGCAGAAAACAGTAACACTTCTTCAGAACAAAAGAAAGCACAGAGCCCCAGATTTTATGTTGTCCTGGAGAGCTTGCAGAGCACTGGGAAAGGCAGGCAGAGAAGTCCCTGCTAGCACCTTCTCTGTGCCTGGGAAGCAGAAGTGTTCACATTGCTTCGCAGAATCGCTTTTGTACAGAAAACACTAAAACTTATTCAGAACGAAAGAAAGCACAGAGCCCCAGATTTGCTGTTGTCCTGGAGAGCTTGCAGAGCACTGGGGAGCGGCAGGCAGAGAATTCCCTGCTAGCACCTTCTCTGTGCCTGGGAAGCAGAAGTGTTCACATTGCTTGGCAGAATCGCTTTTGTGCAGAAAACAGTAACACTTGTTCAGAACGAAAGAAAGAACAGAGCCCCACATTTTATGTTGTCCTGGAGAGCTTGCAGAGCACTGGGGAAAGGCAGGCAGAGAATTCCCTGCTAGCACCTTCTCTGTGCCTGGGAAGCAGAAGTGTTCACATTGCTTCGCAGAATCGCTTTTGTACAGAAAACACTAACACTTGTTCAGAATGAAAGAAAGCACAGAGCCCCACATTTTATGTTGTCCTGGAGAGCTTGCAGAGCACTGGGGAAAGGCAGGCAGAGAATTCCCTGCTAGCACCTTCTCTGTGCCTGGGAAGCAGAAGTGTTCACATTGCTTGGCAGAATCGCTTTTGTGCAGAAAACAGTAACACTTGTTCAGAATGAAAGAAAGCACAGAGCCCCAGATTTTATGTTGTCCAGGAAAGCTTGCAGAGCACTGGGGAACGGCAGGCAGAGAATTCCCTGCTAGCACCTTCTCTGTGCCTGTTCACATTGCTTGGCAGAATCGCTTTTGTGCAGAAAACACTAACACTTGTTCAGAACGAAAGAAAGCACAGAGCCCCAGATTTTATGTTGTCCAGGAAAGCTTGCAGAGCACTGGGGAACGGCAGGCAGTGAATTCCCTGCTAGCACCTTCTCTGTGCCTGGGAAGCAGAAGTGTTCACATTGCTTCGCAGAAACGCTTTTGTGCAGACAACACTAACACTTGTTCAGAACGAAAGAAAGCACAGAGCACCAGGTTTTATGTTGTCCTGGAGAGCTTGCAGAGCACTGGGGAAAGGCAGGCAGAGAATTCACTGCTAGCACCTTTTCTATGCCTGTTCACATTGCTTGGCAGAATCGCTTTTGTGCAGAAAACACTAACACTTGTTCAGAACGAAAGAAAGCACAGAGCCCCAGATTTTATGTTGTCCTGGAGAGCTTGCAGTGCACTGGGGAAATGCAGGCAGAGAATTCCCTGCTAGCACCTTCTCTGTGCCTGGGAAGCAGAAGTGTTCACATTGCTTCGCAGAATCGCTTTTGTGCAGAAAACACTAACACTTGTTCAGGACGAAAGAAAGCACAGAGCCCCAGATTTTATGTTGTCCTGGAGAGCTTTCAGAGCACTGGGGAAAGGCAGGCAGAGAATTCCCTGCTAGCACCTTCTCTGTGCCTGTTCACATTGCTTGGCAGAATCGCTTTTGTGCAGAAAACACTAACACTTGTTCAGAACGAAAGAAAGCACAGAGCCCCAGATTTGCTGTTGTCCTGGAACGCTTGCAGAGCACTGGGGAACGGCAGGCAGAGAATTCCCTGCTAGCACCTTCTCTGTGCCTGGGAAGCAGAAGTGTTCACATTGCTTGGCAGAATCGCTTTTGTGCAGAAAACAGTAACACTTGTTCAGAACGAAAGAAAGCACAGAGCCCCACATTTTATGTTGTCCTGGAGAGCTTGCAGAGCACTGGGGAAAGGCAGGCAGAGAATTCCCTGCTAGCACCTTCTCTGTGCCTGGGAAGCAGAAGTGTTCACATTGCTTCGCAGAATCGCTTTTGTGCAGAAAACAGTAACACTTCTTCAGAACAAAAGAAAGCACAGAGCCCCAGATTTTATGTTGTCCTGGAGAGCTTGCAGAGCACTGGGGAAAGGCATGCAGAGAATTCCCTGCTAGCACCTTCTCTCTGCGCGGGAATGAGAAGTGTTCACATTTTTTCGCAGAATCGCATTTGCGTCGCTTCAGAGAACACAAAAGCTTGTTCAGGACGAAAGAAAGCACAGAGCCCCAGATTTGCTGTTACCCTGGAGAGCTTGCAGAGCACTGGGGAAAGGCAGGCAGAGAATTCCCTGCTAGCAGCTTCTCTCTGCGCGGGAAGGCAAAGTGTTCACATTTCCTCGCAGAATCGCTTTTGTGCAGAAAACACTAACACTTGTTCAGAACGAAAGAAAGCACAGAGCCCCAGATTTTATGTTGTCCTGGAGAGCTTGCAGAGCACTGGGGAAAGGCAGGCAGAGAATTCCCTGCTAGCACCTTCTCTGTGCCTGGGAAGAAGAAGTGTTCACATTGCTTCGCAGAATCGCTTTTGTGCAGAAAACACTAACACTTGTTCAGAACGAAAGAAAGCACAGAGCCCCAGATTTTATGTTGTCCTGGAGAGCTTGCAGAGCACTGGGGAAAGGCAGGCAGAGAATTCCCTGCTAGCACCTTCTCTGTGCCTGGGAAGCAGAAGTGTTCACATTGCTTCGCAGAATCGCTTTTGTGCAGAAAACACTAACACTTGTTCAGAACGAAAGAAAGCACAGAGCCCCAGATTTTATGTTGTCCTGGAGAGCTTGCAGAGCACTGGGGAAAGGCAGGCAGAGAATTCCCTGCTAGCACCTTCTCTGTGCCTGGGAAGCAGAAGTGTTCACATTGCTTGGCAGAATCGCTTTTGTGCAGAAAACACTAACACTTGTTCAGAACGAAAGAAAGCACAGAGCCCCAGATTTTATGTTGTCCTGGAGAGCTTGCAGAGCACTGGGGAAAGGCAGGCAGAGAATTCCCTGCTAGCACCTTCTCTCTGCGCGGGAATGAGAAGTGTTCACATTTTTTCGCAGAATCGCATTTGCGTCGCTTCAGAGAACACAAAAGCTTGTTCAGGACGAAAGAAAGCACAGAGCCCCAGATTTGCTGTTGTCCTGGAGAGCTTGCAGAGCACTGGGGAATGGCAAGGAGAGAATTCCCTGCTAGCACCTTCTCTCTGCGCGGGAATGAGAAGTGTTGACATTGCTTCGCAGAAGCTCTTTTGTGCAGAAAACACTAACACTTGTTCAGAACGAAAGAAAGCACAGAGCCCCAGATTTTATGTTGTCCTGGAGAGCTTGCAGAGCACTGGGGAAAGGCAGGCAGAGAATTCCCTGCTAGCACCTTCTCTCTGCGCGGGAATGAGAAGTGTTCACATTTTTTCGCAGAATCGCATTTGCGTCGCTTCAGAGAACACAAAAGCTTGTTCAGGAGGAAAGAAAGCACAGAGCCCCAGATTTGCTGTTACCCTGGAGAGCTTGCAGAGCACTGGGGAAAGCAGGCAGAGAATTCCCTGCTAGCACCTTCTCTCTGCGCGGGAATGAGAAGTGTTCACATTTCCTCGCAGAATCGCTTTTGTGCAGAAAACACTAACACTTGTTCAGAACGAAAGAAAGCACAGAGCCCCAGATTTTATGTTGTCCTGGAGAGCTTGCAGAGCACTGGGGAAAGGCAGGCAGAGAATTCCCTGCTAGCACCTTCTCTCTGCGCGGGAATGAGAAGTGTTCACATTGCTTCGCAGAATCGCTTTTGTGCAGAAAACACTAACACTTGTTCAGAACGAAAGAAAGCACATAGCCCCAGATTTTATGTTGTCCTGGAGAGCTTGCAGAGCACTGGGGAAAGGCAGGCAGAGAATTCCCTGCTAGCACCGTCTCTGTGCGCGGGAAGGAAAAGTGTTCACATTTTTTCGCAGAATCGCATTTGCGTCACTGCAGAGAACACAAAAGCTTGTTCAGGACGAAAGAAAGCACAGAGCCCCAGATTTGCTGTTACCCTGGAGAGCTTGCAGAGCACTGGAGAAAGGCAGGCAGAGAATTCCCTGCTAGCACCTTGTCTGTGCGCGGGAAGGCAAAGTGTTCACATTTCCTCGCAGAATCGCTTTTGTGCAGAAAACACTAAAACTTGTTCAGAACGAAAGAAAGCACAGAGCCCCGTATTTGCTGTTGTCCTGGAGAGCTTGCAGAGCACTGGGGAAAGGCAGGCAGAGAATTCCCTGCTAGCACCTTCTCTGTGGGCGGGAAGGCAAAGTGTTCACATTGCTTGGCAGAATCGCTTTTGTGCAGAAAACACTAACACTTGTTCAGAACGAAAGAAAGGACAGAGCCCCAGATTTTATGTTGTCCTGGAGAGCTTGCAGAGCACTGGGGGACGGCAGGCAGAGAATTCCCTGCTAGCACCTTCTCTGTGCCTGGGAAGCAGAAGTGTTCACATTGCTTGGCAGAATCGCTTTTGTGCAGAAAACAGTAACACTTCTTCAGAACAAAAGAAAGCACAGAGCCCCAGATTTTATGTTGTCCTGGAGAGCTTGCAGAGCACTGGGAAAGGCAGGCAGAGAAGTCCCTGCTAGCACCTTCTCTGTGCCTGGGAAGCAGAAGTGTTCACATTGCTTCGCAGAATCGCTTTTGTACAGAAAACACTAAAACTTATTCAGAACGAAAGAAAGCACAGAGCCCCAGATTTGCTGTTGTCCTGGAGAGCTTGCAGAGCACTGGGGAGCGGCAGGCAGAGAATTCCCTGCTAGCACCTTCTCTGTGCCTGGGAAGCAGAAGTGTTCACATTGCTTGGCAGAATCGCTTTTGTGCAGAAAACAGTAACACTTGTTCAGAACGAAAGAAAGAACAGAGCCCCACATTTTATGTTGTCCTGGAGAGCTTGCAGAGCACTGGGGAAAGGCAGGCAGAGAATTCCCTGCTAGCACCTTCTCTGTGCCTGGGAAGCAGAAGTGTTCACATTGCTTCGCAGAATCGCTTTTGTACAGAAAACACTAACACTTGTTCAGAACGAAAGAAAGCACAGAGCCCCAGATTTTATGTTGTCCTGGAGAGCTTGCAGAGCACTGGGGAAAGGCAGGCAGAGAATTCCCTGCTAGCACCTTCTCTGTGCCTGGGAAGCAGAAGTGTTCACATTGCTTCGCAGAATCGCTTTTGTGCAGAAAACACTAACACTTGTTCAGAACGAAAGAAAGCACAGAGCCCCAGATTTTATGTTGTCCTGGAGAGCTTGCAGAGCACTGGGGAAAGGCAGGCAGAGAATTCCCTGCTAGCACCTTCTCTGTGCCTGGGAAGCAGAAGTGTTCACATTGCTTGGCAGAATCGCTTTTGTGCAGAAAACAGTAACACTTGTTCAGAAGGAAAGAAAGCACAGAGCCCCAGATTTTATGTTGTCCTGGAGAGCTTGCAGAGCACTGGGGAAAGGCAGGCAGAGAATTCCCTGCTAGCACCTTCTCTCTGCGCGGGAATGAGAAGTGTTCACATTTTTTCGCAGAATCGCATTTGCGTCGCTTCAGAGAACACAAAAGCTTGTTCAGGACGAAAGAAAGCACAGAGCCCCAGATTTGCTGTTGTCCTGGAGAGCTTGCAGAGCACTGGGGAATGGCAAGGAGAGAATTCCCTGCTAGCACCTTCTCTCTGCGCGGGAATGAGAAGTGTTGACATTGCTTCGCAGAAGCTCTTTTGTGCAGAAAACACTAACACTTGTTCAGAACGAAAGAAAGCACAGAGCCCCAGATTTTATGTTGTCCTGGAGAGCTTGCAGAGCACTGGGGAAAGGCAGGCAGAGAATTCCCTGCTAGCACCTTCTCTCTGCGCGGGAATGAGAAGTGTTCACATTTTTTCGCAGAATCGCATTTGCGTCGCTTCAGAGAACACAAAAGCTTGTTCAGGAGGAAAGAAAGCACAGAGCCCCAGATTTGCTGTTACCCTGGAGAGCTTGCAGAGCACTGGGGAAAGCAGGCAGAGAATTCCCTGCTAGCACCTTCTCTCTGCGCGGGAATGAGAAGTGTTCACATTTCCTCGCAGAATCGCTTTTGTGCAGAAAACACTAAAACTTGTTCAGAACGAAAGAAAGCACAGAGCCCCAGATTTTATGTTGTCCTGGAGAGCTTGCAGAGCACTGGGGAAAGGCAGGCAGAGAATTCCCTGCTAGCACCTTCTCTCTGCGCGGGAATGAGAAGTGTTCACATTGCTTCGCAGAATCGCTTTTGTGCAGAAAACACTAACACTTGTTCAGAACGAAAGAAAGCACATAGCCCCAGATTTTATGTTGTCCTGGAGAGCTTGCAGAGCACTGGGGAAAGGCAGGCAGAGAATTCCCTGCTAGCACCGTCTCTGTGCGCGGGAAGGAAAAGTGTTCACATTTTTTCGCAGAATCGCATTTGCGTCACTGCAGAGAACACAAAAGCTTGTTCAGGACGAAAGAAAGCACAGAGCCCCAGATTTGCTGTTACCCTGGAGAGCTTGCAGAGCACTGGAGAAAGGCAGGCAGAGAATTCCCTGCTAGCACCTTGTCTGTGCGCGGGAAGGCAAAGTGTTCACATTTCCTCGCAGAATCGCTTTTGTGCAGAAAACACTAAAACTTGTTCAGAACGAAAGAAAGCACAGAGCCCCGTATTTGCTGTTGTCCTGGAGAGCTTGCAGAGCACTGGGGAAAGGCAGGCAGAGAATTCCGTGCTAGCACCTTCTCTGTGCCTGGGAAGCAGAAGTGTTCACATTGCTTCGCAGAATCGCTTTTGTGCAGAAAACACTAACACTTGTTCAGAACGAAAGAAAGCACAGAGCCCCAGATTTTATGTTGTCCTGGAGAGCTTGCAGAGCACTGGGGAAAGGCAGGCAGAGAATTCCCTGCTAGCACCTTCTCTGTGGGCGGGAAGGCAAAGTGTTCACATTTCCTCGCAGAATCGCTTTTGTGCAGAAAACACTAACACTTGTTCAGAACGAAAGAAAGGACAGAGCCCCAGATTTTATGTTGTCCTGGAGAGCTTGCAGAGCACTGGGGAACGGCAGGCAGAGAATTCCCTGCTAGCACCTTCTCTGTGCCTGGGAAGCAGAAGTGTTCACATTGCTTGGCAGAATCGCTTTTGTGCAGAAAACAGTAACACTTCTTCAGAACAAAAGAAAGCACAGAGCCCCAGATTTTATGTTGTCCTGGAGAGCTTGCAGAGCACTGGGAAAGGCAGGCAGAGAAGTCCCTGCTAGCACCTTCTCTGTGCCTGGGAAGCAGAAGTGTTCACATTGCTTCGCAGAATCGCTTTTGTACAGAAAACACTAAAACTTATTCAGAACGAAAGAAAGCACAGAGCCCCAGATTTGCTGTTGTCCTGGAGAGCTTGCAGAGCACTGGGGAGCGGCAGGCAGAGAATTCCCTGCTAGCACCTTCTCTGTGCCTGGGAAGCAGAAGTGTTCACATTGCTTGGCAGAATCGCTTTTGTGCAGAAAACAGTAACACTTGTTCAGAACGAAAGAAAGAACAGAGCCCCACATTTTATGTTGTCCTGGAGAGCTTGCAGAGCACTGGGGAAAGGCAGGCAGAGAATTCCCTGCTAGCACCTCCTCTGTGCCTGGGAAGCAGCAGTGTTCACATTGCTTCGCAGAAACGCTTTTGTGCAGACAACACTAACACTTGTTCAGAACGAAAGAAAGCACAGAGCCCCAGATTTTATGTTGTCCTGGAGAGCTTGCAGAGCACTGGGGAAAGGCAGGCAGAGAATTCCCTGCTAGCACCTTCTCTGTGCCTGGGAAGCAGAAGTGTTCACATTGCTTGGCAGAATCGCTTTTGTGCAGAAAACAGTAACACTTGTTCAGAATGAAAGAAAGCACAGAGCCCCAGATTTTATGTTGTCCAGGAAAGCTTGCAGAGCACTGGGGAACGGCAGGCAGAGAATTCCCTGCTAGCACCTTCTCTGTGCCTGTTCACATTGCTTGGCAGAATCGCTTTTGTGCAGAAAACACTAACACTTGTTCAGAACGAAAGAAAGCACAGAGCCCCAGATTTTATGTTGTCCAGGAAAGCTTGCAGAGCACTGGGGAACGGCAGGCAGAGAATTCCCTGCTAGCACCTTCTCTGTGCCTGGGAAGCAGCAGTGTTCACATTGCTTCGCAGAAACGCTTTTGTGCAGACAACACTAACACTTGTTCAGAACGAAAGAAAGCACAGAGCCCCAGATTTTATGTTGTCCTGGAGAGCTTGCAGAGCACTGGGGAAAGGCAGGCAGAGAATTCCCTGCTAGCACCTTCTCTCTGCGCGGGAATGAGAAGTGTTCACATTGCTTCGCAGAATCGCTTTTGTGCAGAAAACACTAACACTTGTTCAGAACGAAAGAAAGCACATAGCCCCAGATTTTATGTTGTCCTGGAGAGCTTGCAGAGCACTGGGGAAAGGCAGGCAGAGAATTCCCTGCTAGCACCGTCTCTGTGCGCGGGAAGGAAAAGTGTTCACATTTTTTCGCAGAATCGCATTTGCGTCACTGCAGAGAACACAAAAGCTTGTTCAGGACGAAAGAAAGCACAGAGCCCCAGATTTGCTGTTACCCTGGAGAGCTTGCAGAGCACTGGAGAAAGGCAGGCAGAGAATTCCCTGCTAGCACCTTGTCTGTGCGCGGGAAGGCAAAGTGTTCACATTTCCTCGCAGAATCGCTTTTGTGCAGAAAACACTAAAACTTGTTCAGAACGAAAGAAAGCACAGAGCCCCGTATTTGCTGTTGTCCTGGAGAGCTTGCAGAGCACTGGGGAAAGGCAGGCAGAGAATTCCGTGCTAGCACCTTCTCTGTGCCTGGGAAGCAGAAGTGTTCACATTGCTTCGCAGAATCGCTTTTGTGCAGAAAACACTAACACTTGTTCAGAACGAAAGAAAGCACAGAGCCCCAGATTTTATGTTGTCCTGGAGAGCTTGCAGAGCACTGGGGAAAGGCAGGCAGAGAATTCCCTGCTAGCACCTTCTCTGTGGGCGGGAAGGCAAAGTGTTCACATTTCCTCGCAGAATCGCTTTTGTGCAGAAAACACTAACACTTGTTCAGAACGAAAGAAAGGACAGAGCCCCAGATTTTATGTTGTCCTGGAGAGCTTGCAGAGCACTGGGGAACGGCAGGCAGAGAATTCCCTGCTAGCACCTTCTCTGTGCCTGGGAAGCAGAAGTGTTCACATTGCTTGGCAGAATCGCTTTTGTGCAGAAAACAGTAACACTTCTT
The DNA here is from genome assembly GCF_047716275.1 of Strix uralensis. Classification (NCBI taxonomy): domain Eukaryota; kingdom Metazoa; phylum Chordata; class Aves; order Strigiformes; family Strigidae; genus Strix; species Strix uralensis. The sequence goes on along the minus strand of NC_133974.1, from coordinate 122,137,611 downwards.
CAGAACAAAAGAAAGCACAGAGCCCCAGATTTTATGTTGTCCTGGAGAGCTTGCAGAGCACTGGGAAAGGCAGGCAGAGAAGTCCCTGCTAGCACCTTCTCTGTGCCTGGGAAGCAGAAGTGTTCACATTGCTTCGCAGAATCGCTTTTGTACAGAAAACACTAAAACTTATTCAGAACGAAAGAAAGCACAGAGCCCCAGATTTGCTGTTGTCCTGGAGAGCTTGCAGAGCACTGGGGAGCGGCAGGCAGAGAATTCCCTGCTAGCACCTTCTCTGTGCCTGGGAAGCAGAAGTGTTCACATTGCTTCGCAGAATCGCTTTTGTGCAGAAAACACTAACACTTGTTCAGAACGAAAGAAAGAACAGAGCCCCACATTTTATGTTGTCCTGGAGAGCTTGCAGAGCACTGGGGAAAGGCAGGCAGAGAATTCCCTGCTAGCACCTTCTCTGTGCCTGGGAAGCAGAAGTGTTCACATTGCTTCGCAGAATCGCTTTTGTACAGAAAACACTAACACTTGTTCAGAATGAAAGAAAGCACAGAGCCCCACATTTTATGTTGTCCTGGAGAGCTTGCAGAGCACTGGGGAAAGGCAGGCAGAGAATTCCCTGCTAGCACCTTCTCTGTGCCTGGGAAGCAGAAGTGTTCACATTGCTTGGCAGAATCGCTTTTGTGCAGAAAACAGTAACACTTGTTCAGAATGAAAGAAAGCACAGAGCCCCAGATTTTATGTTGTCCAGGAAAGCTTGCAGAGCACTGGGGAACGGCAGGCAGAGAATTCCCTGCTAGCACCTTCTCTGTGCCTGTTCACATTGCTTGGCAGAATCGCTTTTGTGCAGAAAACACTAACACTTGTTCAGAACGAAAGAAAGCACAGAGCCCCAGATTTTATGTTGTCCAGGAAAGCTTGCAGAGCACTGGGGAACGGCAGGCAGAGAATTCCCTGCTAGCACCTTCTCTGTGCCTGGGAAGCAGAAGTGTTCACATTGCTTCGCAGAAACGCTTTTGTGCAGACAACACTAACACTTGTTCAGAACGAAAGAAAGCACAGAGCACCAGGTTTTATGTTGTCCTGGAGAGCTTGCAGAGCACTGGGGAAAGGCAGGCAGAGAATTCACTGCTAGCACCTTTTCTATGCCTGTTCACATTGCTTGGCAGAATCGCTTTTGTGCAGAAAACACTAACACTTGTTCAGAACGAAAGAAAGCACAGAGCCCCAGATTTTATGTTGTCCTGGAGAGCTTGCAGTGCACTGGGGAAATGCAGGCAGAGAATTCCCTGCTAGCACCTTCTCTGTGCCTGGGAAGCAGAAGTGTTCACATTGCTTCGCAGAATCGCTTTTGTGCAGAAAACACTAACACTTGTTCAGGACGAAAGAAAGCACAGAGCCCCAGATTTTATGTTGTCCTGGAGAGCTTTCAGAGCACTGGGGAAAGGCAGGCAGAGAATTCCCTGCTAGCACCTTCTCTGTGCCTGTTCACATTGCTTGGCAGAATCGCTTTTGTGCAGAAAACACTAACACTTGTTCAGAACGAAAGAAAGCACAGAGCCCCAGATTTGCTGTTGTCCTGGAACGCTTGCAGAGCACTGGGGAACGGCAGGCAGAGAATTCCCTGCTAGCACCTTCTCTGTGCCTGGGAAGCAGAAGTGTTCACATTGCTTGGCAGAATCGCTTTTGTGCAGAAAACAGTAACACTTGTTCAGAACGAAAGAAAGCACAGAGCCCCACATTTTATGTTGTCCTGGAGAGCTTGCAGAGCACTGGGGAAAGGCAGGCAGAGAATTCCCTGCTAGCACCTTCTCTGTGCCTGGGAAGCAGAAGTGTTCACATTGCTTGGCAGAATCGCTTTTGTGCAGAAAACAGTAACACTTCTTCAGAACAAAAGAAAGCACAGAGCCCCAGATTTTATGTTGTCCTGGAGAGCTTGCAGAGCACTGGGGAAAGGCAGGCAGAGAATTCCCTGCTAGCACCTTCTCTGTGCCTGGGAAGCAGAAGTGTTCACATTGCTTCGCAGAATCGCTTTTGTGCAGAAAACAGTAACACTTGTTCAGAACGAAAGAAAGCACAGAGCCCCACATTTTATGTTGTCCTGGAGAGCTTGCAGAGCACTGGGGAAAGGCAGGCAGAGAATTCCCTGCTAGCACCTTCTCTGTGCCTGGGAAGCAGAAGTGTTCACATTGCTTGGCAGAATCGCTTTTGTGCAGAAAACAGTAACACTTGTTCAGAACGAAAGAAAGCACAGAGCCCCAGATTTTATGTTGTCCTGGAGAGCTTGCAGAGCACTGGGGAAAGGCAGGCAGAGAAGTCCCTGCTAGCACCTTCTCTGTGCCTGGGAAGCAGAAGTGTTCACATTGCTTCGCAGAATCGCTTTTGTACAGAAAACACTAACACTTATTCAGAACGAAAGAAAGCACAGAGCCCCAGATTTGCTGTTGTCCTGGAGAGCTTGCAGAGCACTGGGGAGCGGCAGGCAGAGAATTCCCTGCTAGCACCTTCTCTGTGCCTGGGAAGCAGAAGTGTTCACATTGCTTGGCAGAATCGCTTTTGTGCAGAAAACAGTAACACTTGTTCAGAACGAAAGAAAGAACAGAGCCCCACATTTTATGTTGTCCTGGAGAGCTTGCAGAGCACTGGGGAAAGGCAGGCAGAGAATTCCCTGCTAGCACCTTCTCTGTGCCTGGGAAGCAGAAGTGTTCACATTGCTTCGCAGAATCGCTTTTGTACAGAAAACACTAACACTTGTTCAGAATGAAAGAAAGCACAGAGCCCCAGATTTTATGTTGTCCTGGAGAGCTTGCAGAGCACTGGGGAAAGGCAGGCAGAGAATTCACTGCTAGCACCTTCTCTGTGCCTGGGAAGCAGAAGTGTTCACATTGCTTGGCAGAATCGCTTTTGTGCAGAAAACAGTAACACTTGTTCAGAATGAAAGAAAGCACAGAGCCCCACATTTTATGTTGTCCTGGAGAGCTTGCAGAGCACTGGGGAAAGGCAGGCAGAGAATTCCCTGCTAGCACCTTCTCTGTGCCTGGGAAGCAGAAGTGTTCACATTGCTTCGCAGAATCGCTTTTGTGCAGAAAACAGTAACACTTGTTCAGAACGAAAGAAAGCACAGAGCCCCACATTTTATGTTGTCCTGGAGAGCTTGCAGAGCACTGGGGAAAGGCAGGCAGAGAATTCCCTGCTAGCACCTTCTCTGTGCCTGGGAAGCAGAAGTGTTCACATTGCTTCGCAGAATCGCTTTTGTACAGAAAACACTAACACTTGTTCAGAATGAAAGAAAGCACAGAGCCCCACATTTTATGTTGTCCTGGAGAGCTTGCAGAGCACTGGGGAAAGGCAGGCAGAGAATTCACTGCTAGCACCTTCTCTGTGCCTGGGAAGCAGAAGTGTTCACATTGCTTGGCAGAATCGCTTTTGTGCAGAAAACAGTAACACTTGTTCAGAATGAAAGAAAGCACAGAGCCCCAGATTTGCTGTTGTCCTGGAGACCTTGCAGAGCACTGGGGAAAGGCAGGCAGAGAATTCCCTGCTAGCACCTTCTCTGTGCCTGTTCACATTGCTTGGCAGAATCGCTTTTGTGCAGAAAACACTAACACTTGTTCAGAACGAAAGAAAGCACAGAGCCCCAGATTTTATGTTGTCCAGGAAAGCTTGCAGAGCACTGGGGAAAGGCAGGCAGAGAAGTCCCTGCTAGCACCTTCTCTGTGCCTGGGAAGCAGAAGTGTTCACATTGCTTGGCAGAATCGCTTTTGTGCAGAAAACAGTAACACTTGTTCAGAAGGAAAGAAAGCACAGAGCCCCAGATTTTATGTTGTCCTGGAGAGCTTGCAGAGCACTGGGGAAAGGCAGGCAGAGAATTCCCTGCTAGCACCTTCTCTGTGCCTGGGAAGCAGAAGTGTTCACATTGCTTCGCAAAATCTCTTTTGTGCAGAAAACAGTAACACTTGTTCAGAACGAAAGAAAGCACAGAGCCCCACATTTTATGTTGTCCTGGAGAGCTTGCAGAGCACTGGGGAAAGGCAGGCAGAGAATTCCCTGCTAGCACCTTCTCTGTGCCTGGGAAGCAGAAGTGTTCACATTGCTTCGCAGAATCGCTTTTGTACAGAAAACACTAACACTTATTCAGAACGAAAGAAAGCACAGAGCCCCAGATTTTATGTTGTCCTGGAGAGCTTGCAGAGCACTGGGGAAAGGCAGGCAGAGAATTCCCTGCTAGCACCTTCTCGGTGCCTGGGAAGCAGAAGTGTTCACATTGCTTGGCAGAATCGCTTTTGTGCAGAAAACAGTAACACTTGTTCAGAACGAAAGAAAGCACAGAGCCCCACATTTTATGTTGTCCTGGAGAGCTTGCAGAGCACTGGGGAAAGGCAGGCAGAGAATTCCCTGCTAGCACCTTCTCTGTGCCTGGGAAGCAGAAGTGTTCACATTGCTTCGCAGAATCGCTTTTGTACAGAAAACACTAACACTTGTTCAGAACGAAAGAAAGCACAGAGCCCCAGATTTTATGTTGTCCTGGAGAGCTTGCAGAGCACTGGGGAAAGGCAGGCAGAGAATTCCCTGCTAGCACCTTCTCTGTGCCTGGGAAGCAGAAGTGTTCACATTGCTTGGCAGAATCGCTTTTGTGCAGAAAACAGTAACACTTGTTCAGAAGGAAAGAAAGCACAGAGCCCCAGATTTTATGTTGTCCTGGAGAGCTTGCAGAGCACTGGGGAACGGCAGGCAGAGAATTCCCTGCTAGCACCTTCTCTGTGCCTGTTCACATTGCTTGGCAGAATCGCTTTTGTGCAGAAAACACTAACAGTTGTTCAGAACGAAAGAAAGGACAGAGCCCCAGATTTTATGTTGTCCTGGAGAGCTTGCAGAGCACTGGGGAACGGCAGGCAGAGAATTCCCTGCTAGCACCTTCTCTGTGCCTGGGAAGCAGAAGTGTTCACATTGCTTGGCAGAATCGCTTTTGTGCAGAAAACAGTAACACTTCTTCAGAACAAAAGAAAGCACAGAGCCCCATATTTTATGTTGTCCTGGAGAGCTTGCAGAGCACTGGGGAAAGGCAGGCAGAGAAGTCCCTGCTAGCACCTTCTCTGTGCCTGGGAAGCAGAAGTGTTCACATTGCTTCGCAGAATCGCTTTTGTGCAGAAAACAGTAACACTTGTTCAGAAGGAAAGAAAGCACAGAGCCCCAGATTTTATGTTGTCCTGGAGAGCTTGCAGAGCACTGGGGAAAGGCAGGCAGAGAATTCCCTGCTAGCACCTTCTCTGTGCCTGGGAAGCAGAAGTGTTCACATTGCTTGGCAGAATCGCTTTTGTGCAGAAAACAGTAACACTTGTTCAGAACGAAAGAAAGCACAGAGCCCCACATTTTATGTTGTCCTGGAGAGCTTGCAGAGCACTGGGGAAAGGCAGGCAGAGAATTCCCTGCTAGCACCTTCTCTGTGCCTGGGAAGCAGAAGTGTTCACATTGCTTGGCAGAATCGCTTTTGTGCAGAAAACAGTAACACTTGTTCAGAACGAAAGAAAGCACAGAGCCCCACATTTTATGTTGTCCTGGAGAGCTTGCAGAGCACTGGGGAAAGGCAGGCAGAGAATTCCCTGCTAGCACCTTCTCTGTGCCTGGGAAGCAGAAGTGTTCACATTGCTTGGCAGAATCGCTTTTGTGCAGAAAACAGTAACACTTGTTCAGAAGGAAAGAAAGCACAGAGCCCCAGATTTGTTGTTGTCCTGGAGAGCTTGCAGTGCACTGGGGAAAGGCAGGCAGAGAATTCCCTGCTAGCACCTTCTCTGTGCCTGGGAAGCAGAAGTGTTCACATTGCTTGGCAGAATCGCTTTTGTACAGAAAACACTAACACTTGTTCAGAACGAAAGAAAGCACAGAGCCCCAGATTTTATGTTGTCCTGGAGAGCTTGCAGAGCACTGGGGAAAGGCAGGCAGAGAATTCCCTGCTAGCACCTTCTCTGTGCCTGGGAAGCAGAAGTGTTCACATTGCTTGGCAGAATCGCTTTTGTGCAGAAAACAGTAACACTTGTTCAGAAGGAAAGAAAGCACAGAGCCCCAGATTTTATGTTGTCCTGGAGAGCTTGCAGAGCACTGGGGAAAGGCAGGCAGAGAATTCCCTGCTAGCACCTTCTCTGTGCCTGGGAAGCAGAAGTGTTCACATTGCTTCGCAGAATCGCTTTTGTACAGAAAACACTAACACTTATTCAGAACGAAAGAAAGCACAGAGCCCCACATTTTATGTTGTCCTGGAGAGCTTGCAGAGCACTGGGGAAAGGCAGGCAGAGAATTCCCTGCTAGCACCTTCTCTGTGCCTGGGAAGCAGAAGTGTTCACATTGCTTGGCAGAATCGCTTTTGTGCAGAAAACAGTAACACTTGTTCAGAAGGAAAGAAAGCACAGAGCCCCAGATTTTATGTTGTCCTGGAGAGCTTGCAGAGCACTGGGGAAAGGCAGGCAGAGAATTCCCTGCTAGCACCTTCTCTGTGCCTGGGAAGCAGAAGTGTTCACATTGCTTCGCAGAATCGCTTTTGTACAGAAAACACTAACACTTGTTCAGAACGAAAGAAAGCACAGAGCCCCAGATTTTATGTTGTCCTGGAGAGCTTGCAGAGCACTGGGGAAAGGCAGGCAGAGAATTCCCTGCTAGCACCTTCTCTGTGCCTGGGAAGCAGAAGTGTTCACATTGCTTGGCAGAATCGCTTTTGTGCAGAAAACAGTAACACTTGTTCAGAATGAAAGAAAGCACAGAGCCCCAGATTTGCTGTTGTCCTGGAGAGCTTGCAGAGCACTGGGGAAAGGCAGGCAGAGAATTCCCTGCTAGCACCTTCTCTGTGCCTGTTCACATTGCTTGGCAGAATCGCTTTTGTGCAGAAAACACTAACACTTGTTCAGAACGAAAGAAAGCACAGAGCCCCAGATTTTATGTTGTCCAGGAAAGCTTGCAGAGCACTGGGGAACGGCAGGCAGAGAATTCCCTGCTAGCACCTTCTCTGTGCCTGGGAAGCAGAAGTGTTCACATTGCTTCGCAGAATCGCTTTTGTGCAGAAAACAGTAACACTTGTTCAGAGCGAAAGAAAGCACAGAGCCCCAGATTTTATGTTGTCCTGGAGAGCTTGCAGAGCACTGGGGAACGGCAGGCAGAGAATTCCCTGCTAGCACCTTCTCTGTGCCTGGGAAGCAGAAGTGTTCACATTGCTTGGCAGAATCGCTTTTGTGCAGAAAACAGTAACACTTCTTCAGAACAAAAGAAAGCACAGAGCCCCACATTTTATGTTGTCCTGGAGAGCTTGCAGTGCACTGGGGAAAGGCAGGCAGAGAATTCCCTGCTAGCACCTTCTCTGTGCCTGGGAAGCAGAAGTGTTCACATTGCTTCGCAAAATCGCTTTTGTGCAGAAAACAGTAACACTTGTTCAGAACGAAAGAAAGCACAGAGCCCCACATTTTATGTTGTCCTGGAGAGCTTGCAGAGCACTGGGGAAAGGCAGGCAGAGAATTCCCTGCTAGCACCTTCTCTGTGCCTGGGAAGCAGAAGTGTTCACATTGCTTGGCAGAATCGCTTTTGTGCAGAAAACAGTAACACTTGTTCAGAACGAAAGAAAGCACAGAGCCCCACATTTTATGTTGTCCTGGAGAGCTTGCAGAGCACTGGGGAAAGGCAGGCAGAGAATTCCCTGCTAGCACCTTCTCTGTGCCTGGGAAGCAGAAGTGTTCACATTGCTTCGCAGAATCGCTTTTGTACAGAAAACACTAACACTTGTTCAGAACGAAAGAAAGCACAGAGCCCCAGATTTTATGTTGTCCTGGAGAGCTTGCAGAGCACTGGGGAAAGGCAGGCAGAGAATTCCCTGCTAGCACCTTCTCTGTGCCTGGGAAGCAGAAGTGTTCACATTGCTTGGCAGAATCGCTTTTGTGCAGAAAACAGTAACACTTGTTCAGAACGAAAGAAAGCACAGAGCCCCAGATTTTATGTTGTCCTGGAGAGCTTGCAGAGCACTGGGGAAAGGCAGGCAGAGAATTCCCTGCTAGCACCTTCTCTGTGCCTGTTCACATTGCTTGGCAGAATCGCTTTTGTGCAGAAAACACTAACACTTGTTCAGAACGAAAGAAAGCACAGAGCCCCAGATTTTATGTTGTCCAGGAAAGCTTGCAGAGCACTGGGGAACGGCAGGCAGAGAATTCCCTGCTAGCACCTTCTCTGTGCCTGGGAAGCAGAAGTGTTCACATTGCTTGGCAGAATCGCTTTTGTGCAGAAAACAGTAACACTTCTTCAGAACAAAAGAAAGCACAGAGCCCCAGATTTTATGTTGTCCTGGAGAGCTTGCAGAGCACTGGGGAAAGGCAGGCAGAGAATTCCCTGCTAGCACCTTCTCTGTGCCTGGGAAGCAGAAGTGTTCACATTGCTTCGCAGAATCGCTTTTGTGCAGAAAACAGTAACACTTCTTCAGAACAAAAGAAAGCACAGAGCCCCACATTTTATGTTGTCCTGGAGAGCTTGCAGAGCACTGGGGAAAGGCAGGCAGAGAATTCCCTGCTAGCACCTTCTCTGTGCCTGGGAAGCAGAAGTGTTCACATTGCTTCGCAGAATCGCTTTTGTGCAGACAACACTAACACTTGTTCAGAACGAAAGAAAGCACAGAGCCCCAGATTTTATGTTGTCCTGGAGAGCTTGCAGAGCAATGGGGAAGGGCAGGCAGAGAATTCCCTGCTAGTACCTTCTCTGTGCCTGGGAAGCAGAAGTGTTCACATAGCTTCGCAGAATCGCTTTTGTGCAGAAAACAGTAACACTTCTTCAGAACAAAAGAAAGCACAGAGCCCCAGATTTTATGTTGTCCTGGAGAGCTTGCAGAGCACTGGGGAAAGGCAGGCAGAGAATTCCCTGCTAGCACCTTCTCTGTGCCTGGGAAGCAGAAGTGTTCACATTGCTTGGCAGAATCGCTTTTGTGCAGAAAACAGTAACACTTGTTCAGAAGGAAAGAAAGCACAGAGCCCCAGATTTTATGTTGTCCTGGAGAGCTTGCAGAGCACTGGGGAAAGGCAGGCAGAGAATTCCCTGCTAGCACCTTCTCTGTGCCTGGGAAGCAGAAGTGTTCACATTGCTTCGCAGAATCGCTTTTGTACAGAAAACACTAACACTTATTCAGAACGAAAGAAAGCACAGAGCCCCAGATTTTATGTTGTCCTGGAGAGCTTGCAGAGCACTGGGGAAAGGCAGGCAGAGAATTCCCTGCTAGCACCTTCTCTGTGCCTGGGAAGCAGAAGTGTTCACATTGCTTGGCAGAATCGCTTTTGTGCAGAAAACAGTAACACTTGTTCAGAACGAAAGAAAGCACAGAGCCCCACATTTTATGTTGTCCTGGAGAGCTTGCAGAGCACTGGGGAAAGGCAGGCAGAGAATTCCCTGCTAGCACCTTCTCTGTGCCTGGGAAGCAGAAGTGTTCACATTGCTTCGCAGAATCGCTTTTGTACAGAAAACACTAACACTTATTCAGAACGAAAGAAAGCACAGAGCCCCAGATTTTATGTTGTCCTGGAGAGCTTGCAGAGCACTGGGGAAAGGCAGGCAGAGAATTCCCTGCTAGCACCTTCTCGGTGCCTGGGAAGCAGTAGTGTTCACATTGCTTGGCAGAATCGCTTTTGTGCAGAAAACAGTAACACTTGTTCAGAACGAAAGAAAGCACAGAGCCCCACATTTTATGTTGTCCTGGAGAGCTTGCAGAGCACTGGGGAACGGCAGGCAGAGAATTCCCTGCTAGCACCTTCTCTGTGCCTGTTCACATTGCTTGGCAGAATCGCTTTTGTGCAGAAAACACTAACAGTTGTTCAGAACGAAAGAAAGGACAGAGCCCCAGATTTTATGTTGTCCTGGAGAGCTTGCAGAGCACTGGGGAACGGCAGGCAGAGAATTCCCTGCTAGCACCTTCTCTGTGCCTGGGAAGCAGAAGTGTTCACATTGCTTGGCAGAATCGCTTTTGTGCAGAAAACAGTAACACTTCTTCAGAACAAAAGAAAGCACAGAGCCCCACATTTTATGTTGTCCTGGCGAGCTTGCAGAGCACTGGGGAAAGGCAGGCAGAGAAGTCCCTGCTAGCACCTTCTCTGTGCCTGGGAAGCAGAAGTGTTCACATTGCTTCGCAGAATCGCTTTTGTGCAGAAAACAGTAACACTTGTTCAGAAGGAAAGAAAGCACAGAGCCCCAGATTTTATGTTGTCCTGGAGAGCTTGCAGAGCACTGGGGAAAGGCAGGCAGAGAATTCACTGCTAGCACCTTCTCTGTGCCTGGGAAGCAGAAGTGTTCACATTGCTTGGCAGAATCGCTTTTGTGCAGAAAACAGTAACACTTGTTCAGAATGAAAGAAAGCACAGAGCCCCAGATTTTATGTTGTCCTGGAGAGCTTGCAGAGCACTGGGGAAAGGCAGGCAGAGAATTCACTGCTAGCACCTTCTCTGTGCCTGGGAAGCAGAAGTGTTCACATTGCTTGGCAGAATCGCTTTTGTGCAGAAAACAGTAACACTTGTTCAGAATGAAAGAAAGCACAGAGCCCCAGATTTGCTGTTGTCCTTGAGACCTTGCAGAGCACTGGGGAAAGGCAGGCAGAGAATTCCCTGCTAGCACCTTCTCTGTGCCTGGGAAGCAGAAGTGTTCACATTGCTTCGCAGAATCGCTTTTGTGCAGAAAACAGTAACACTTGTTCAGAACGAAAGAAAGCACAGAGCCCCACATTTTATGTTGTCCTGGAGAGCTTGCAGAGCACTGGGGAAAGGCAGGCAGAGAATTCCCTGCTAGCACCTTCTCTGTGCCTGGGAAGCAGAAGTGTTCACATTGCTTCGCAGAATCGCTTTTGTACAGAAAACACTAACACTTGTTCAGAATGAAAGAAAGCACAGAGCCCCACATTTTATGTTGTCCTGGAGAGCTTGCAGAGCACTGGGGAAAGGCAGGCAGAGAATTCACTGCTAGCACCTTCTCTGTGCCTGGGAAGCAGAAGTGTTCACATTGCTTGGCAGAATCGCTTTTGTGCAGAAAACAGTAACACTTGTTCAGAATGAAAGAAAGCACAGAGCCCCAGATTTGCTGTTGTCCTGGAGACCTTGCAGAGCACTGGGGAAAGGCAGGCAGAGAATTCCCTGCTAGCACCTTCTCTGTGCCTGTTCACATTGCTTGGCAGAATCGCTTTTGTGCAGAAAACACTAACACTTGTTCAGAACGAAAGAAAGCACAGAGCCCCAGATTTTATGTTGTCCAGGAAAGCTTGCAGAGCACTGGGGAGCGGCAGGCAGAGAATTCCCTGCTAGCACCTTCTCTGTGCCTGGGAAGCAGAAGTGTTCACATTGCTTGGCAGAATCGCTTTTGTGCAGAAAACAGTAACACTTGTTCAGAAGGAAAGAAAGCACAGAGCCCCAGATTTTATGTTGTCCTGGAGAGCTTGCAGAGCACTGGGGAAAGGCAGGCAGAGAATTCCCTGCTAGCACCTTCTCTGTGCCTGGGAAGCAGAAGTGTTCACATTGCTTCGCAAAATCTCTTTTGTGCAGAAAACAGTAACACTTGTTCAGAACGAAAGAAAGCACAGAGCCCCACATTTTATGTTGTCCTGGAGAGCTTGCAGAGCACTGGGGAAAGGCAGGCAGAGAATTCCCTGCTAGCACCTTCTCGGTGCCTGGGAAGCAGAAGTGTTCACATTGCTTCGCAGAATCGCTTTTGTACAGAAAACACTAACACTTATTCAGAACGAAAGAAAGCACAGAGCCCCAGATTTTATGTTGTCCTGGAGAGCTTGCAGAGCACTGGGGAAAGGCAGGCAGAGAATTCCCTGCTAGCACCTTCTCGGTGCCTGGGAAGCAGAAGTGTTCACATTGCTTGGCAGAATCGCTTTTGTGCAGAAAACAGTAACACTTGTTCAGAACGAAAGAAAGCACAGAGCCCCACATTTTATGTTGTCCTGGAGAGCTTGCAGAGCACTGGGGAAAGGCAGGCAGAGAATTCCCTGCTAGCACCTTCTCTGTGCCTGGGAAGCAGAAGTGTTCACATTGCTTCGCAGAATCGCTTTTGTACAGAAAACACTAACACTTGTTCAGAACGAAAGAAAGCACAGAGCCCCACATTTTATGTTGTCCTGGAGAGCTTGCAGAGCACTGGGGAAAGGCAGGCAGAGAATTCCCTGCTAGCACCTTCTCTGTGCCTGGGAAGCAGAAGTGTTCACATTGCTTGGCAGAATCGCTTTTGTGCAGAAAACAGTAACACTTGTTCAGAAGGAAAGAAAGCACAGAGCCCCAGATTTTATGTTGTCCTGGAGAGCTTGCAGAGCACTGGGGAACGGCAGGCAGAGAATTCCCTGCTAGCACCTTCTCTGTGCCTGTTCACATTGCTTGGCAGAATCGCTTTTGTGCAGAAAACACTAACAGTTGTTCAGAACGAAAGAAAGGACAGAGCCCCAGATTTTATGTTGTCCTGGAGAGCTTGCAGAGCACTGGGGAACGGCAGGCAGAGAATTCCCTGCTAGCACCTTCTCTGTGCCTGGGAAGCAGAAGTGTTCACATTGCTTGGCAGAATCGCTTTTGTGCAGAAAACAGTAACACTTCTTCAGAACAAAAGAAAGCACAGAGCCCCATATTTTATGTTGTCCTGGAGAGCTTGCAGAGCACTGGGGAAAGGCAGGCAGAGAAGTCCCTGCTAGCACCTTCTCTGTGCCTGGGAAGCAGAAGTGTTCACATTGCTTCGCAGAATCGCTTTTGTGCAGAAAACAGTAACACTTGTTCAGAAGGAAAGAAAGCACAGAGCCCCAGATTTTATGTTGTCCTGGAGAGCTTGCAGAGCACTGGGGAAAGGCAGGCAGAGAATTCCCTGCTAGCACCTTCTCTGTGCCTGGGAAGCAGAAGTGTTCACATTGCTTGGCAGAATCGCTTTTGTGCAGAAAACAGTAACACTTGTTCAGAACGAAAGAAAGCACAGAGCCCCACATTTTATGTTGTCCTGGAGAGCTTGCAGAGCACTGGGGAAAGGCAGGCAGAGAATTCCCTGCTAGCACCTTCTCTGTGCCTGGGAAGCAGAAGTGTTCACATTGCTTGGCAGAATCGCTTTTGTGCAGAAAACAGTAACACTTGTTCAGAACGAAAGAAAGCACAGAGCCCCACATTTTATGTTGTCCTGGAGAGCTTGCAGAGCACTGGGGAAAGGCAGGCAGAGAATTCCCTGCTAGCACCTTCTCTGTGCCTGGGAAGCAGAAGTGTTCACATTGCTTGGCAGAATCGCTTTTGTGCAGAAAACAGTAACACTTGTTCAGAAGGAAAGAAAGCACAGAGCCCCAGATTTGTTGTTGTCCTGGAGAGCTTGCAGTGCACTGGGGAAAGGCAGGCAGAGAATTCCCTGCTAGCACCTTCTCTGTGCCTGGGAAGCAGAAGTGTTCACATTGCTTGGCAGAATCGCTTTTGTACAGAAAACACTAACACTTGTTCAGAACGAAAGAAAGCACAGAGCCCCAGATTTTATGTTGTCCTGGAGAGCTTGCAGAGCACTGGGGAAAGGCAGGCAGAGAATTCCCTGCTAGCACCTTCTCTGTGCCTGGGAAGCAGAAGTGTTCACATTGCTTGGCAGAATCGCTTTTGTGCAGAAAACAGTAACACTTGTTCAGAAGGAAAGAAAGCACAGAGCCCCAGATTTTATGTTGTCCTGGAGAGCTTGCAGAGCACTGGGGAAAGGCAGGCAGAGAATTCCCTGCTAGCACCTTCTCTGTGCCTGGGAAGCAGAAGTGTTCACATTGCTTCGCAGAATCGCTTTTGTACAGAAAACACTAACACTTATTCAGAACGAAAGAAAGCACAGAGCCCCACATTTTATGTTGTCCTGGAGAGCTTGCAGAGCACTGGGGAAAGGCAGGCAGAGAATTCCCTGCTAGCACCTTCTCTGTGCCTGGGAAGCAGAAGTGTTCACATTGCTTGGCAGAATCGCTTTTGTGCAGAAAACAGTAACACTTGTTCAGAAGGAAAGAAAGCACAGAGCCCCAGATTTTATGTTGTCCTGGAGAGCTTGCAGAGCACTGGGGAAAGGCAGGCAGAGAATTCCCTGCTAGCACCTTCTCTGTGCCTGGGAAGCAGAAGTGTTCACATTGCTTCGCAGAATCGCTTTTGTACAGAAAACACTAACACTTGTTCAGAACGAAAGAAAGCACAGAGCCCCAGATTTTATGTTGTCCTGGAGAGCTTGCAGAGCACTGGGGAAAGGCAGGCAGAGAATTCCCTGCTAGCACCTTCTCTGTGCCTGGGAAGCAGAAGTGTTCACATTGCTTGGCAGAATCGCTTTTGTGCAGAAAACAGTAACACTTGTTCAGAATGAAAGAAAGCACAGAGCCCCAGATTTGCTGTTGTCCTGGAGAGCTTGCAGAGCACTGGGGAAAGGCAGGCAGAGAATTCCCTGCTAGCACCTTCTCTGTGCCTGTTCACATTGCTTGGCAGAATCGCTTTTGTGCAGAAAACACTAACACTTGTTCAGAACGAAAGAAAGCACAGAGCCCCAGATTTTATGTTGTCCAGGAAAGCTTGCAGAGCACTGGGGAACGGCAGGCAGAGAATTCCCTGCTAGCACCTTCTCTGTGCCTGGGAAGCAGAAGTGTTCACATTGCTTCGCAGAATCGCTTTTGTGCAGAAAACAGTAACACTTGTTCAGAGCGAAAGAAAGCACAGAGCCCCAGATTTTATGTTGTCCTGGAGAGCTTGCAGAGCACTGGGGAACGGCAGGCAGAGAATTCCCTGCTAGCACCTTCTCTGTGCCTGGGAAGCAGAAGTGTTCACATTGCTTGGCAGAATCGCTTTTGTGCAGAAAACAGTAACACTTCTTCAGAACAAAAGAAAGCACAGAGCCCCACATTTTATGTTGTCCTGGAGAGCTTGCAGTGCACTGGGGAAAGGCAGGCAGAGAATTCCCTGCTAGCACCTTCTCTGTGCCTGGGAAGCAGAAGTGTTCACATTGCTTCGCAAAATCGCTTTTGTGCAGAAAACAGTAACACTTGTTCAGAACGAAAGAAAGCACAGAGCCCCACATTTTATGTTGTCCTGGAGAGCTTGCAGAGCACTGGGGAAAGGCAGGCAGAGAATTCCCTGCTAGCACCTTCTCTGTGCCTGGGAAGCAGAAGTGTTCACATTGCTTGGCAGAATCGCTTTTGTGCAGAAAACAGTAACACTTGTTCAGAACGAAAGAAAGCACAGAGCCCCACATTTTATGTTGTCCTGGAGAGCTTGCAGAGCACTGGGGAAAGGCAGGCAGAGAATTCCCTGCTAGCACCTTCTCTGTGCCTGGGAAGCAGAAGTGTTCACATTGCTTCGCAGAATCGCTTTTGTACAGAAAACACTAACACTTGTTCAGAACGAAAGAAAGCACAGAGCCCCAGATTTTATGTTGTCCTGGAGAGCTTGCAGAGCACTGGGGAAAGGCAGGCAGAGAATTCCCTGCTAGCACCTTCTCTGTGCCTGGGAAGCAGAAGTGTTCACATTGCTTGGCAGAATCGCTTTTGTGCAGAAAACAGTAACACTTGTTCAGAACGAAAGAAAGCACAGAGCCCCACATTTTATGTTGTCCTGGAGAGCTTGCAGAGCACTGGGGAAAGGCAGGCAGAGAATTCCCTGCTAGCACCTTCTCTGTGCCTGTTCACATTGCTTGGCAGAATCGCTTTTGTGCAGAAAACACTAACACTTGTTCAGAACGAAAGAAAGCACAGAGCCCCAGATTTTATGTTGTCCAGGAAAGCTTGCAGAGCACTGGGGAACGGCAGGCAGAGAATTCCCTGCTAGCACCTTCTCTGTGCCTGGGAAGCAGAAGTGTTCACATTGCTTGGCAGAATCGCTTTTGTGCAGAAAACAGTAACACTTCTTCAGAACAAAAGAAAGCACAGAGCCCCAGATTTTATGTTGTCCTGGAGAGCTTGCAGAGCACTGGGGAAAGGCAGGCAGAGAATTCCCTGCTAGCACCTTCTCTGTGCCTGGGAAGCAGAAGTGTTCACATTGCTTCGCAGAATCGCTTTTGTGCAGAAAACAGTAACACTTCTTCAGAACAAAAGAAAGCACAGAGCCCCACATTTTATGTTGTCCTGGAGAGCTTGCAGAGCACTGGGGAAAGGCAGGCAGAGAATTCCCTGCTAGCACCTTCTCTGTGCCTGGGAAGCAGAAGTGTTCACATTGCTTCGCAGAATCGCTTTTGTGCAGACAACACTAACACTTGTTCAGAACGAAAGAAAGCACAGAGCCCCAGATTTTATGTTGTCCTGGAGAGCTTGCAGAGCAATGGGGAAGGGCAGGCAGAGAATTCCCTGCTAGTACCTTCTCTGTGCCTGGGAAGCAGAAGTGTTCACATAGCTTCGCAGAATCGCTTTTGTGCAGAAAACAGTAACACTTCTTCAGAACAAAAGAAAGCACAGAGCCCCAGATTTTATGTTGTCCTGGAGAGCTTGCAGAGCACTGGGGAAAGGCAGGCAGAGAATTCCCTGCTAGCACCTTCTCTGTGCCTGGGAAGCAGAAGTGTTCACATTGCTTGGCAGAATCGCTTTTGTGCAGAAAACAGTAACACTTGTTCAGAAGGAAAGAAAGCACAGAGCCCCAGATTTTATGTTGTCCTGGAGAGCTTGCAGAGCACTGGGGAAAGGCAGGCAGAGAATTCCCTGCTAGCACCTTCTCTGTGCCTGGGAAGCAGAAGTGTTCACATTGCTTCGCAGAATCGCTTTTGTACAGAAAACACTAACACTTATTCAGAACGAAAGAAAGCACAGAGCCCCAGATTTTATGTTGTCCTGGAGAGCTTGCAGAGCACTGGGGAAAGGCAGGCAGAGAATTCCCTGCTAGCACCTTCTCTGTGCCTGGGAAGCAGAAGTGTTCACATTGCTTGGCAGAATCGCTTTTGTGCAGAAAACAGTAACACTTGTTCAGAACGAAAGAAAGCACAGAGCCCCAGATTTTATGTTGTCCTGGAGAGCTTGCAGAGCACTGGGGAAAGGCAGGCAGAGAATTCCCTGCTAGCACCTTCTCTGTGCCTGGGAAGCAGAAGTGTTCACATTGCTTCGCAGAATCGCTTTTGTACAGAAAACACTAACACTTATTCAGAACGAAAGAAAGCACAGAGCCCCAGATTTTATGTTGTCCTGGAGAGCTTGCAGAGCACTGGGGAAAGGCAGGCAGAGAATTCCCTGCTAGCACCTTCTCGGTGCCTGGGAAGCAGTAGTGTTCACATTGCTTGGCAGAATCGCTTTTGTGCAGAAAACAGTAACACTTGTTCAGAACGAAAGAAAGCACAGAGCCCCACATTTTATGTTGTCCTGGAGAGCTTGCAGAGCACTGGGGAACGGCAGGCAGAGAATTCCCTGCTAGCACCTTCTCTGTGCCTGTTCACATTGCTTGGCAGAATCGCTTTTGTGCAGAAAACACTAACAGTTGTTCAGAACGAAAGAAAGGACAGAGCCCCAGATTTTATGTTGTCCTGGAGAGCTTGCAGAGCACTGGGGAACGGCAGGCAGAGAATTCCCTGCTAGCACCTTCTCTGTGCCTGGGAAGCAGAAGTGTTCACATTGCTTGGCAGAATCGCTTTTGTGCAGAAAACAGTAACACTTCTTCAGAACAAAAGAAAGCACAGAGCCCCACATTTTATGTTGTCCTGGAGAGCTTGCAGAGCACTGGGGAAAGGCAGGCAGAGAAGTCCCTGCTAGCACCTTCTCTGTGCCTGGGAAGCAGAAGTGTTCACATTGCTTCGCAGAATCGCTTTTGTGCAGAAAACAGTAACACTTGTTCAGAAGGAAAGAAAGCACAGAGCCCCAGATTTTATGTTGTCCTGGAGAGCTTGCAGAGCACTGGGGAAAGGCAGGCAGAGAATTCCCTGCTAGCACCTTCTCTGTGCCTGGGAAGCAGAAGTGTTCACATTGCTTGGCAGAATCGCTTTTGTGCAGAAAACAGTAACACTTGTTCAGAAGGAAAGAAAGCACAGAGCCCCAGATTTGTTGTTGTCCTGGAGAGCTTGCAGTGCACTGGGGAGCGGCAGGCAGAGAATTCCCTGCTAGCACCTTCTCTGTGCCTGGGAAGCAGAAGTGTTCACATTGCTTGGCAGAATCGCTTTTGTACAGAAAACACTAACACTTGTTCAGAACGAAAGAAAGCACAGAGCCCCAGATTTTATGTTGTCCTGGAGAGCTTGCAGAGCACTGGGGAAAGGCAGGCAGAGAATTCCCTGCTAGCACCTTCTCTGTGCCTGGGAAGCAGAAGTGTTCACATTGCTTGGCAGAATCGCTTTTGTGCAGAAAACAGTAACACTTGTTCAGAAGGAAAGAAAGCACAGAGCCCCAGATTTTATGTTGTCCTGGAGAGCTTGCAGAGCACTGGGGAAAGGCAGGCAGAGAATTCCCTGCTAGCACCTTCTCTGTGCCTGGGAAGCAGAAGTGTTCACATTGCTTCGCAGAATCGCTTTTGTACAGAAAACACTAACACTTATTCAGAACGAAAGAAAGCACAGAGCCCCAGATTTTATGTTGTCCTGGAGAGCTTGCAGAGCACTGGGGAAAGGCAGGCAGAGAATTCCCTGCTAGCACCTTCTCTGTGCCTGGGAAGCAGAAGTGTTCACATTGCTTGGCAGAATCGCTTTTGTGCAGAAAACAGTAACACTTGTTCAGAAGGAAAGAAAGCACAGAGCCCCAGATTTTATGTTGTCCTGGAGAGCTTGCAGAGCACTGGGGAAAGGCAGGCAGAGAATTCCCTGCTAGCACCTTCTCTGTGCCTGGGAAGCAGAAGTGTTCACATTGCTTCGCAGAATCGCTTTTGTACAGAAAACACTAACACTTGTTCAGAACGAAAGAAAGCACAGAGCCCCAGATTTTATGTTGTCCTGGAGAGCTTGCAGAGCACTGGGGAAAGGCAGGCAGAGAATTCCCTGCTAGCACCTTCTCTGTGCCTGGGAAGCAGAAGTGTTCACATTGCTTCGCAGAATCGCTTTTGTGCAGAAAACACTAACACTTGTTCAGAACGAAAGAAAGCACAGAGCCCCAGATTTTATGTTGTCCTGGAGAGCTTGCAGAGCACTGGGGAAAGGCAGGCAGAGAATTCCCTGCTAGCACCTTCTCTGTGCCTGTTCACATTGCTTGGCAGAATCGCTTTTGTGCAGAAAACACTAACACTTGTTCAGAACGAAAGAAAGCACAGAGCCCCAGATTTTATGTTGTCCTGGAGAGCTTGCAGAGCACTGGGGAACGGCAGGCAGAGAATTCCCTGCTAGCACCTTCTCTGTGCCTGGGAAGCAGAAGTGTTCACATTGCTTGGCAGAATCGCTTTTGTGCAGAAAACAGTAACACTTGTTCAGAGCGAAAGAAAGCACAGAGCCCCAGATTTTATGTTGTCCTGGAGAGCTTGCAGAGCACTGGGGAACGGCAGGCAGAGAATTCCCTGCTAGCACCTTCTCTGTGCCTGGGAAGCAGAAGTGTTCACATTGCTTGGCAGAATCGCTTTTGTGCAGAAAACACTAACACTTGTTCAGAACGAAAGAAAGCACAGAGCCCCACATTTTATGTTGTCCTGGAGAGCTTGCAGTGCACTGGGGAAAGGCAGGCAGAGAATTCCCTGCTAGCACCTTCTCTGTGCCTGGGAAGCAGAAGTGTTCACATTGCTTCGCAGAATCGCTTTTGTGCAGAAAACAGTAACACTTCTTCAGAACAAAAGAAAGCACAGAGCCCCACATTTTATGTTGTCCTGGAGAGCTTGCAGAGCACTGGGGAAAGGCAGGCAGAGAATTCCCTGCTAGCACCTTCTCTGTGCCTGGGAAGCAGAAGTGTTCACATTGCTTCGCAGAATCGCTTTTGTGCAGACAACACTAACACTTGTTCAGAACGAAAGAAAGCACAGAGCCCCAGATTTTATGTTGTCCTGGAGAGCTTGCAGAGCAATGGGGAAGGGCAGGCAGAGAATTCCCTGCTAGTACCTTCTCTGTGCCTGGGAAGCAGAAGTGTTCACATAGCTTCGCAGAATCGCTTTTGTGCAGAAAACAGTAACACTTCTTCAGAACAAAAGAAAGCACAGAGCCCCAGATTTTATGTTGTCCTGGAGAGCTTGCAGAGCACTGGGGAAAGGCAGGCAGAGAATTCCCTGCTAGCACCTTCTCTGTGCCTGGGAAGCAGAAGTGTTCACATTGCTTGGCAGAATCGCTTTTGTGCAGAAAACAGTAACACTTGTTCAGAAGGAAAGAAAGCACAGAGCCCCAGATTTTATGTTGTCCTGGAGAGCTTGCAGAGCACTGGGGAAAGGCAGGCAGAGAATTCCCTGCTAGCACCTTCTCTGTGCCTGGGAAGCAGAAGTGTTCACATTGCTTCGCAGAATCGCTTTTGTACAGAAAACACTAACACTTATTCAGAACGAAAGAAAGCACAGAGCCCCAGATTTTATGTTGTCCTGGAGAGCTTGCAGAGCACTGGGGAAAGGCAGGCAGAGAATTCCCTGCTAGCACCTTCTCTGTGCCTGGGAAGCAGAAGTGTTCACATTGCTTGGCAGAATCGCTTTTGTGCAGAAAACAGTAACACTTGTTCAGAACGAAAGAAAGCACAGAGCCCCACATTTTATGTTGTCCTGGAGAGCTTGCAGAGCACTGGGGAAAGGCAGGCAGAGAATTCCCTGCTAGCACCTTCTCTGTGCCTGGGAAGCAGAAGTGTTCACATTGCTTCGCAGAATCGCTTTTGTACAGAAAACACTAACACTTATTCAGAACGAAAGAAAGCACAGAGCCCCAGATTTTATGTTGTCCTGGAGAGCTTGCAGAGCACTGGGGAAAGGCAGGCAGAGAATTCCCTGCTAGCACCTTCTCGGTGCCTGGGAAGCAGTAGTGTTCACATTGCTTGGCAGAATCGCTTTTGTGCAGAAAACAGTAACACTTGTTCAGAACGAAAGAAAGCACAGAGCCCCACATTTTATGTTGTCCTGGAGAGCTTGCAGAGCACTGGGGAACGGCAGGCAGAGAATTCCCTGCTAGCACCTTCTCTGTGCCTGTTCACATTGCTTGGCAGAATCGCTTTTGTGCAGAAAACACTAACAGTTGTTCAGAACGAAAGAAAGGACAGAGCCCCAGATTTTATGTTGTCCTGGAGAGCTTGCAGAGCACTGGGGAACGGCAGGCAGAGAATTCCCTGCTAGCACCTTCTCTGTGCCTGGGAAGCAGAAGTGTTCACATTGCTTGGCAGAATCGCTTTTGTGCAGAAAACAGTAACACTTCTTCAGAACAAAAGAAAGCACAGAGCCCCAGATTTTATGTTGTCCTGGAGAGCTTGCAGAGCACTGGGGAAAGGCAGGCAGAGAAGTCCCTGCTAGCACCTTCTCTGTGCCTGGGAAGCAGAAGTGTTCACATTGCTTCGCAGAATCGCTTTTGTGCAGAAAACAGTAACACTTGTTCAGAAGGAAAGAAAGCACAGAGCCCCAGATTTTATGTTGTCCTGGAGAGCTTGCAGAGCACTGGGGAAAGGCAGGCAGAGAATTCCCTGCTAGCACCTTCTCTGTGCCTGGGAAGCAGAAGTGTTCACATTGCTTCGCAGAATCGCTTTTGTGCAGAAAACAGTAACACTTGTTCAGAAGGAAAGAAAGCACAGAGCCCCAGATTTGTTGTTGTCCTGGAGAGCTTGCAGTGCACTGGGGAAAGGCAGGCAGAGAATTCCCTGCTAGCACCTTCTCTGTGCCTGGGAAGCAGAAGTGTTCACATTGCTTGGCAGAATCGCTTTTGTACAGAAAACACTAACACTTGTTCAGAACGAAAGAAAGCACAGAGCCCCAGATTTTATGTTGTCCTGGAGAGCTTGCAGAGCACTGGGGAAAGGCAGGCAGAGAATTCCCTGCTAGCACCTTCTCTGTGCCTGGGAAGCAGAAGTGTTCACATTGCTTGGCAGAATCGCTTTTGTGCAGAAAACAGTAACACTTGTTCAGAAGGAAAGAAAGCACAGAGCCCCAGATTTTATGTTGTCCTGGAGAGCTTGCAGAGCACTGGGGAAAGGCAGGCAGAGAATTCCCTGCTAGCACCTTCTCTGTGCCTGGGAAGCAGAAGTGTTCACATTGCTTGGCAGAATCGCTTTTGTGCAGAAAACAGTAACACTTGTTCAGAAGGAAAGAAAGCACAGAGCCCCAGATTTTATGTTGTCCTGGAGAGCTTGCAGAGCACTGGGGAAAGGCAGGCAGAGAATTCCCTGCTAGCACCTTCTCTGTGCCTGGGAAGCAGAAGTGTTCACATTGCTTCGCAGAATCGCTTTTGTACAGAAAACACTAACACTTGTTCAGAACGAAAGAAAGCACAGAGCCCCAGATTTTATGTTGTCCTGGAGAGCTTGCAGAGCACTGGGGAAAGGCAGGCAGAGAATTCCCTGCTAGCACCTTCTCTGTGCCTGGGAAGCAGAAGTGTTCACATTGCTTCGCAGAATCGCTTTTGTGCAGAAAACACTAACACTTGTTCAGAACGAAAGAAAGCACAGAGCCCCAGATTTTATGTTGTCCTGGAGAGCTTGCAGAGCACTGGGGAAAGGCAGGCAGAGAATTCCCTGCTAGCACCTTCTCTGTGCCTGTTCACATTGCTTGGCAGAATCGCTTTTGTGCAGAAAACACTAACACTTGTTCAGAACGAAAGAAAGCACAGAGCCCCAGATTTTATGTTGTCCTGGAGAGCTTGCAGAGCACTGGGGAACGGCAGGCAGAGAATTCCCTGCTAGCACCTTCTCTGTGCCTGGGAAGCAGAAGTGTTCACATTGCTTGGCAGAATCGCTTTTGTGCAGAAAACAGTAACACTTGTTCAGAGCGAAAGAAAGCACAGAGCCCCAGATTTTATGTTGTCCTGGAGAGCTTGCAGAGCACTGGGGAACGGCAGGCAGAGAATTCCCTGCTAGCACCTTCTCTGTGCCTGGGAAGCAGAAGTGTTCACATTGCTTGGCAGAATCGCTTTTGTGCAGAAAACAGTAACACTTGTTCAGAAGGAAAGAAAGCACAGAGCCCCACATTTTATGTTGTCCTGGAGAGCTTGCAGTGCACTGGGGAAAGGCAGGCAGAGAATTCCCTGCTAGCACCTTCTCTGTGCCTGGGAAGCAGAAGTGTTCACATTGCTTCGCAAAATCGCTTTTGTGCAGAAAACAGTAACACTTGTTCAGAACGAAAGAAAGCACAGAGCCCCACATTTTATGTTGTCCTGGAGAGCTTGCAGAGCACTGGGGAAAGGCAGGCAGAGAATTCCCTGCTAGCACCTTCTCTGTGCCTGGGAAGCAGAAGTGTTCACATTGCTTCGCAGAATCGCTTTTGTACAGAAAACACTAACACTTGTTCAGAACGAAAGAAAGCACAGAGCCCCAGATTTTATGTTGTCCTGGAGAGCTTGCAGAGCACTGGGGAAAGGCAGGCAGAGAATTCCCTGCTAGCACCTTCTCTGTGCCTGGGAAGCAGAAGTGTTCACATTGCTTGGCAGAATCGCTTTTGTGCAGAAAACAGTAACACTTGTTCAGAACGAAAGAAAGCACAGAGCCCCACATTTTATGTTGTCCTGGAGAGCTTGCAGAGCACTGGGGAAAGGCAGGCAGAGAATTCCCTGCTAGCACCTTCTCTGTGCCTGGGAAGCAGAAGTGTTCACATTGCTTCGCAGAATCGCTTTTGTACAGAAAACACTAACACTTGTTCAGAACGAAAGAAAGCACAGAGCCCCAGATTTTATGTTGTCCTGGAGAGCTTGCAGAGCACTGGGGAAAGGCAGGCAGAGAATTCCCTGCTAGCACCTTCTCTGTGCCTGGGAAGCAGAAGTGTTCACATTGCTTGGCAGAATCGCTTTTGTGCAGAAAACAGTAACACTTGTTCAGAAGGAAAGAAAGCACAGAGCCCCACATTTTATGTTGTCCTGGAGAGCTTGCAGAGCACTGGGGAAAGGCAGGCAGAGAATTCCCTGCTAGCACCTTCTCTGTGCCTGGGAAGCAGAAGTGTTCACATTGCTTCGCAGAATCGCTTTTGTGCAGACAACACTAACACTTGTTCAGAACGAAAGAAAGCACAGAGCCCCAGATTTTATGTTGTCCTGGAGAGCTTGCAGAGCAATGGGGAAGGGCAGGCAGAGAATTCCCTGCTAGTACCTTCTCTGTGCCTGGGAAGCAGAAGTGTTCACATTGCTTCGCAGAATCGCTTTTGTGCAGAAAACAGTAACACTTCTTCAGAACAAAAGAAAGCACAGAGCCCCAGATTTTATGTTGTCCTGGAGAGCTTGCAGAGCACTGGGGAAAGGCAGGCAGAGAATTCCCTGCTAGCACCTTCTCTGTGCCTGGGAAGCAGAAGTGTTCACATTGCTTGGCAGAATCGCTTTTGTGCAGAAAACAGTAACACTTGTTCAGAAGGAAAGAAAGCACAGAGCCCCAGATTTTATGTTGTCCTGGAGAGCTTGCAGAGCACTGGGGAAAGGCAGGCAGAGAATTCCCTGCTAGCACCTTCTCTGTGCCTGGGAAGCAGAAGTGTTCACATTGCTTCGCAGAATCGCTTTTGTACAGAAAACACTAACACTTATTCAGAACGAAAGAAAGCACAGAGCCCCAGATTTTATGTTGTCCTGGAGAGCTTGCAGAGCACTGGGGAAAGGCAGGCAGAGAATTCCCTGCTAGCACCTTCTCTGTGCCTGGGAAGCAGAAGTGTTCACATTGCTTGGCAGAATCGCTTTTGTGCAGAAAACAGTAACACTTGTTCAGAACGAAAGAAAGCACAGAGCCCCACATTTTATGTTGTCCTGGAGAGCTTGCAGAGCACTGGGGAAAGGCAGGCAGAGAATTCCCTGCTAGCACCTTCTCTGTGCCTGGGAAGCAGAAGTGTTCACATTGCTTCGCAGAATCGCTTTTGTACAGAAAACACTAACACTTATTCAGAACGAAAGAAAGCACAGAGCCCCAGATTTTATGTTGTCCTGGAGAGCTTGCAGAGCACTGGGGAAAGGCAGGCAGAGAATTCCCTGCTAGCACCTTCTCTGTGCCTGGGAAGCAGAAGTGTTCACATTGCTTGGCAGAATCGCTTTTGTGCAGAAAACAGTAACACTTGTTCAGAACGAAAGAAAGCACAGAGCCCCACATTTTATGTTGTCCTGGAGAGCTTGCAGAGCACTGGGGAAAGGCAGGCAGAGAATTCCCTGCTAGCACCTTCTCTGTGCCTGGGAAGCAGAAGTGTTCACATTGCTTCGCAGAATCGCTTTTGTACAGAAAACACTAACACTTATTCAGAACGAAAGAAAGCACAGAGCCCCAGATTTTATGTTGTCCTGGAGAGCTTGCAGAGCACTGGGGAAAGGCAGGCAGAGAATTCCCTGCTAGCACCTTCTCTGTGCCTGGGAAGCAGAAGTGTTCACATTGCTTGGCAGAATCGCTTTTGTGCAGAAAACAGTAACACTTGTTCAGAACGAAAGAAAGCACAGAGCCCCACATTTTATGTTGTCCTGGAGAGCTTGCAGAGCACTGGGGAAAGGCAGGCAGAGAATTCCCTGCTAGCACCTTCTCTGTGCCTGGGAAGCAGAAGTGTTCACATTGCTTCGCAGAATCGCTTTTGTACAGAAAACACTAACACTTGTTCAGAACGAAAGAAAGCACAGAGCCCCAGATTTTATGTTGTCCTGGAGAGCTTGCAGAGCACTGGGGAAAGGCAGGCAGAGAATTCCCTGCTAGCACCTTCTCTGTGCCTGGGAAGCAGAAGTGTTCACATTGCTTGGCAGAATCGCTTTTGTGCAGAAAACAGTAACACTTGTTCAGAAGGAAAGAAAGCACAGAGCCCCAGATTTGCTGTTGTCCTGGAGAGCTTGCAGAGCAATGGGGAAGGGCAGGCAGAGAATTCCCTGCTAGTACCTTCTCTGTGCCTGGGAAGCAGAAGTGTTCACATTGCTTCGCAGAATCGCTTTTGTGCAGAAAACAGTAACACTTCTTCAGAACAAAAGAAAGCACAGAGCCCCAGATTTTATGTTGTCCTGGAGAGCTTGCAGAGCACTGGGGAAAGGCAGGCAGAGAATTCCCTGCTAGCACCTTCTCTGTGCCTGGGAAGCAGAAGTGTTCACATTGCTTGGCAGAATCGCTTTTGTGCAGAAAACAGTAACACTTCTTCAGAACAAAAGAAAGCACAGAGCCCCACATTTTATGTTGTCCTGGAGAGCTTGCAGAGCACTGGGGAAAGGCAGGCAGAGAATTCCCTGCTAGCACCTTCTCTGTGCCTGGGAAGCAGAAGTGTTCACATTGCTTGGCAGAATCGCTTTTGTGCAGAAAACAGTAACACTTGTTCAGAAGGAAAGAAAGCACAGAGCCCCACATTTTATGTTGTCCTGGAGAGCTTGCAGAGCACTGGGGAAAGGCAGGCAGAGAATTCCCTGCTAGCACCTTCTCTGTGCCTGGGAAGCAGAAGTGTTCACATTGCTTCGCAGAATCGCTTTTGTACAGAAAACACTAACACTTATTCAGAACGAAAGAAAGCACAGAGCCCCAGATTTTATGTTGTCCTGGAGAGCTTGCAGAGCACTGGGGAAAGGCAGGCAGAGAATTCCCTGCTAGCACCTTCTCTGTGCCTGGGAAGCAGAAGTGTTCACATTGCTTCGCAGAATCGCTTTTGTGCAGAAAACAGTAACACTTCTTCAGAACGAAAGAAAGCACAGAGCCCCACATTTTATGTTGTCCTGGAGAGCTTGCAGAGCACTGGGGAAAGGCAGGCAGAGAATTCCCTGCTAGCACCTTCTCTGTGCCTGGGAAGCAGAAGTGTTCACATTGCTTCGCAGAATCGCTTTTGTACAGAAAACACTAACACTTGTTCAGAACGAAAGAAAGCACAGAGCCCCAGATTTTATGTTGTCCTGGAGAGCTTGCAGAGCACTGGGGAAAGGCAGGCAGAGAATTCCCTGCTAGCACCTTCTCTGTGCCTGGGAAGCAGAAGTGTTCACATTGCTTGGCAGAATCGCTTTTGTGCAGAAAACAGTAACACTTGTTCAGAACGAAAGAAAGCACAGAGCCCCACATTTTATGTTGTCCTGGAGAGCTTGCAGAGCACTGGGGAAAGGCAGGCAGAGAATTCCCTGCTAGCACCTTCTCTGTGCCTGGGAAGCAGAAGTGTTCACATTGCTTCGCAGAATCGCTTTTGTACAGAAAACACTAACACTTATTCAGAACGAAAGAAAGCACAGAGCCCCAGATTTTATGTTGTCCTGGAGAGCTTGCAGAGCACTGGGGAAAGGCAGGCAGAGAATTCCCTGCTAGCACCTTCTCTGTGCCTGTTCACATTGCTTGGCAGAATCGCTTTTGTGCAGAAAACACTAACACTTTTTCAGAACGAAAGAAAGCACAGAGCCCCAGATTTTATGTTGTCCAGGAAAGCTTGCAGAGCACTGGGGAACGGCAGGCAGAGAATTCCCTGCTAGCACCTTCTCTGTGCCTGGGAAGCAGAAGTGTTCACATTGCTTGGCAGAATCGCTTTTGTGCAGAAAACAGTAACACTTGTTCAGAGCGAAAGAAAGCACAGAGCCCCAGATTTTATGTTGTCCTGGAGAGCTTGCAGAGCACTGGGGAACGGCAGGCAGAGAATTCCCTGCTAGCACCTTCTCTGTGCCTGGGAAGCAGAAGTGTTCACATTGCTTGGCAGAATCGCTTTTGTGCAGAAAACAGTAACACTTGTTCAGAAGGAAAGAAAGCACAGAGCCCCAGATTTTATGTTGTCCTGGAGAGCTTGCAGTGCACTGGGGAAAGGCAGGCAGAGAATTCCCTGCTAGCACCTTCTCTGTGCCTGGGAAGCAGAAGTGTTCACATTGCTTGGCAGAATCGCTTTTGTGCAGAAAACAGTAACACTTGTTCAGAACGAAAGAAAGCACAGAGCCCCACATTTTATGTTGTCCTGGAGAGCTTGCAGAGCACTGGGGAAAGGCAGGCAGAGAATTCCCTGCTAGCACCTTCTCTGTGCCTGGGAAGCAGAAGTGTTCACATTGCTTGGCAGAATCGCTTTTGTGCAGAAAACAGTAACACTTGTTCAGAAGGAAAGAAAGCACAGAGCCCCACATTTTATGTTGTCCTGGAGAGCTTGCAGAGCACTGGGGAAAGGCAGGCAGAGAATTCCCTGCTAGCACCTTCTCTGTGCCTGGGAAGCAGAAGTGTTCACATTGCTTCGCAGAATCGCTTTTGTACAGAAAACACTAACACTTATTCAGAACGAAAGAAAGCACAGAGCCCCAGATTTTATGTTGTCCTGGAGAGCTTGCAGAGCACTGGGGAAAGGCAGGCAGAGAATTCCCTGCTAGCACCTTCTCTGTGCCTGGGAAGCAGAAGTGTTCACATTGCTTGGCAGAATCGCTTTTGTGCAGAAAACAGTAACACTTGTTCAGAACGAAAGAAAGCACAGAGCCCCACATTTTATGTTGTCCTGGAGAGCTTGCAGAGCACTGGGGAAAGGCAGGCAGAGAATTCCCTGCTAGCACCTTCTCTGTGCCTGGGAAGCAGAAGTGTTCACATTGCTTCGCAGAATCGCTTTTGTACAGAAAACACTAACACTTGTTCAGAACGAAAGAAAGCACAGAGCCCCAGATTTTATGTTGTCCTGGAGAGCTTGCAGAGCACTGGGGAAAGGCAGGCAGAGAATTCCCTGCTAGCACCTTCTCTGTGCCTGGGAAGCAGAAGTGTTCACATTGCTTGGCAGAATCGCTTTTGTGCAGAAAACAGTAACACTTGTTCAGAACGAAAGAAAGCACAGAGCCCCACATTTTATGTTGTCCTGGAGAGCTTGCAGAGCACTGGGGAAAGGCAGGCAGAGAATTCCCTGCTAGCACCTTCTCTGTGCCTGGGAAGCAGAAGTGTTCACATTGCTTGGCAGAATCGCTTTTGTGCAGAAAACAGTAACACTTGTTCAGAACGAAAGAAAGAACAGAGCCCCACATTTTATGTTGTCCTGGAGAGCTTGCAGAGCACTGGGGAAAGGCAGGCAGAGAATTCCCTGCTAGCACCTTCTCTGTGCCTGGGAAGCAGAAGTGTTCACATTGCTTCGCAGAATCGCTTTTGTACAGAAAACACTAACACTTGTTCAGAATGAAAGAAAGCACAGAGCCCCACATTTTATGTTGTCCTGGAGAGCTTGCAGAGCACTGGGGAAAGGCAGGCAGAGAATTCCCTGCTAGCACCTTCTCTGTGCCTGTTCACATTGCTTGGCAGAATCGCTTTTGTGCAGAAAACACTAACACTTGTTCAGAACGAAAGAAAGCACAGAGCCCCAGATTTTATGTTGTCCAGGAAAGCTTGCAGAGCACTGGGGAACGGCAGGCAGAGAATTCCCTGCTAGCACCTTCTCTGTGCCTGGGAAGCAGAAGTGTTCACATTGCTTGGCAGAATCGCTTTTGTGCAGAAAACAGTAACACTTGTTCAGAAGGAAAGAAAGCACAGAGCCCCAGATTTTATGTTGTCCTGGAGAGCTTGCAGAGCACTGGGGAAAGGCAGGCAGAGAATTCCCTGCTAGCACCTTCTCTGTGCCTGGGAAGCAGAAGTGTTCACATTGCTTGGCAGAATCGCTTTTGTGCAGAAAACAGTAACACTTGTTCAGAACGAAAGAAAGCACAGAGCCCCACATTTTATGTTGTCCTGGAGAGCTTGCAGAGCACTGGGGAAAGGCAGGCAGAGAATTCCCTGCTAGCACCTTCTCTGTGCCTGGGAAGCAGAAGTGTTCACATTGCTTCGCAGAATCGCTTTTGTACAGAAAACACTAACACTTGTTCAGAACGAAAGAAAGCACAGAGCCCCACATTTTATGTTGTCCTGGAGAGCTTGCAGAGCACTGGGGAGCGGCAGGCAGAGAATTCCCTGCTAGCACCTTCTCTGTGCCTGGGAAGCAGAAGTGTTCACATTGCTTGGCAGAATCGCTTTTGTGCAGAAAACAGTAACACTTGTTCAGAAGGAAAGAAAGCACAGAGCCCCAGATTTTATGTTGTCCTGGAGAGCTTGCAGAGCACTGGGGAAAGGCAGGCAGAGAATTCCCTGCTAGCACCTTCTCTGTGCCTGGGAAGCAGAAGTGTTCACATTGCTTGGCAGAATCGCTTTTGTGCAGAAAACAGTAACACTTGTTCAGAACGAAAGAAAGAACAGAGCCCCACATTTTATGTTGTCCTGGAGAGCTTGCAGAGCACTGGGGAAAGGCAGGCAGAGAATTCCCTGCTAGCACCTTCTCTGTGCCTGGGAAGCAGAAGTGTTCACATTGCTTCGCAGAATCGCTTTTGTACAGAAAACACTAACACTTGTTCAGAACGAAAGAAAGCACAGAGCCCCACATTTTATGTTGTCCTGGAGAGCTTGCAGAGCACTGGGGAAAGGCAGGCAGAGAATTCCCTGCTAGCACCTTCTCTGTGCCTGGGAAGCAGAAGTGTTCACATTGCTTGGCAGAATCGCTTTTGTGCAGAAAACAGTAACACTTGTTCAGAATGAAAGAAAGCACAGAGCCCCAGATTTGCTGTTGTCCTGGAGAGCTTGCAGAGCACTGGGGAAAGGCAGGCAGAGAATTCCCTGCTAGCACCTTCTCTGTGCCTGTTCACATTGCTTGGCAGAATCGCTTTTGTGCAGAAAACACTAACACTTGTTCAGAACGAAAGAAAGCACAGAGCCCCAGATTTTATGTTGTCCAGGAAAGCTTGCAGAGCACTGGGGAACGGCAGGCAGAGAATTCCCTGCTAGCACCTTCTCTGTGCCTGGGAAGCAGAAGTGTTCACATTGCTTGGCAGAATCGCTTTTGTGCAGAAAACACTAAGACTTATTCAGAACGAAAGAAAGCACAGAGCCCCAGATTTTATGTTGTCCTGGAGAGCTTGCAGAGCACTGGGGAAAGGCAGGCAGAGAATTCCCTGCTAGCACCTTCTCTGTGCCTGGGAAGCAGAAGTGTTCACATTGCTTGGCAGAATCGCTTTTGTGCAGAAAACAGTAACACTTGTTCAGAACGAAAGAAAGCACAGAGCCCCACATTTTATGTTGTCCTGGAGAGCTTGCAGAGCACTGGGGAAAGGCAGGCAGAGAATTCCCTGCTAGCACCTTCTCTGTGCCTGGGAAGCAGAAGTGTTCACATTGCTTCGCAGAATCGCTTTTGTACAGAAAACACTAACACTTGTTCAGAAGGAAAGAAAGCACAGAGCCCCAGATTTTATGTTGTCCTGGAGAGCTTGCAGAGCACTGGGGAAAGGCAGGCAGAGAATTCCCTGCTAGCACCTTCTGTGTGCCTGGGAAGCAGAAGTGTTCACATTGCTTGGCAGAATCGCTTTTGTGCAGAAAACAGTAACACTTGTTCAGAAGGAAAGAAAGCACAGAGCCCCAGATTTTATGTTGTCCTGGAGAGCTTGCAGAGCACTGGAGAAAGGCAGGCAGAGAATTCCCTGCTAGCACCTTCTCTGTGCCTGTTCACATTGCTTGGCAGAATCGCTTTTGTGCAGAAAACACTAACACTTGTTCAGAACGAAAGAAAGGACAGAGCCCCAGATTTTATGTTGTCCTGGAGAGCTTGCAGAGCACTGGGGAACGGCAGGCAGAGAATTCCCTGCTAGCACCTTCTCTGTGCCTGGGAAGCAGAAGTGTTCACATTGCTTCGCAGAATCGCTTTTGTGCAGAAAACAGTAACACTTGTTCAGAAGGAAAGAAAGCACAGAGCCCCAGATTTTATGTTGTCCTGGAGAGCTTGCAGAGCACTGGGGAAAGGCAGGCAGAGAATTCCCTGCTAGCACCTTCTCTGTGCCTGGGAAGCAGAAGTGTTCACATTGCTTCGCAGAATCGCTTTTGTACAGAAAACACTAACACTTATTCAGAACGAAAGAAAGCACAGAGCCCCACATTTTATGTTGTCCTGGAGAGCTTGCAGAGCACTGGGGAAAGGCAGGCAGAGAATTCCCTGCTAGCACCTTCTCTGTGCCTGGGAAGCAGAAGTGTTCACATTGCTTCGCAGAATCGCTTTTGTACAGAAAACACTAACACTTGTTCAGAACGAAAGAAAGCACAGAGCCCCAGATTTTATGTTGTCCTGGAGAGCTTGCAGAGCACTGGGGAAAGGCAGGCAGAGAATTCCCTGCTAGCACCTTCTCTGTGCCTGGGAAGCACAAGTGTTCACATTGCTTGGCAGAATCGCTTTTGTGCAGAAAACAGTAAAACTTGTTCAGAATGAAAGAAAGCACAGAGCCCCAGATTTGCTGTTGTCCTGGAGAGCTTGCAGAGCACTGGGGAAAGGCAGGCAGAGAATTCCCTGCTAGCACCTTCTCTGTGCCTGTTCACATTGCTTGGCAGAATCGCTTTTGTGCAGAAAACACTAACACTTGTTCAGAACGAAAGAAAGCACAGAGCCCCAGATTTTATGTTGTCCAGGAAAGCTTGCAGAGCACTGGGGAACGGCAGGCAGAGAATTCCCTGCTAGCACCTTCTCTGTGCCTGGGAAGCAGAAGTGTTCACATTGCTTGGCAGAATCGCTTTTGTGCAGAAAACAGTAACACTTGTTCAGAAGGAAAGAAAGCACAGAGCCCCAGATTTTATGTTGTCCTGGAGAGCTTGCAGAGCACTGGGGAAAGGCAGGCAGAGAATTCCCTGCTAGCACCTTCTCTGTGCCTGGGAAGCAGAAGTGTTCACATTGCTTGGCAGAATCGCTTTTGTGCAGAAAACAGTAACACTTGTTCAGAACGAAAGAAAGCACAGAGCCCCACATTTTATGTTGTCCTGGAGAGCTTGCAGAGCACTGGGGAAAGGCAGGCAGAGAATTCCCTGCTAGCACCTTCTCTGTGCCTGGGAAGCAGAAGTGTTCACATTGCTTCGCAGAATCGCTTTTGTACAGAAAACACTAACACTTGTTCAGAACGAAAGAAAGCACAGAGCCCCACATTTTATGTTGTCCTGGAGAGCTTGCAGAGCACTGGGGAAAGGCAGGCAGAGAATTCCCTGCTAGCACCTTCTCTGTGCCTGGGAAGCAGAAGTGTTCACATTGCTTGGCAGAATCGCTTTTGTGCAGAAAACAGTAACACTTGTTCAGAAGGAAAGAAAGCACAGAGCCCCAGATTTTATGTTGTCCTGGAGAGCTTGCAGAGCACTGGGGAAAGGCAGGCAGAGAATTCCCTGCTAGCACCTTCTCTGTGCCTGGGAAGCAGAAGTGTTCACATTGCTTGGCAGAATCGCTTTTGTGCAGAAAACAGTAACACTTGTTCAGAATGAAAGAAAGCACAGAGCCCCAGATTTGCTGTTGTCCTGGAGAGCTTGCAGAGCACTGGGGAAAGGCAGGCAGAGAATTCCCTGCTAGCACCTTCTCTGTGCCTGTTCACATTGCTTGGCAGAATCGCTTTTGTGCAGAAAACACTAACACTTGTTCAGAACGAAAGAAAGCACAGAGCCCCAGATTTTATGTTGTCCAGGAAAGCTTGCAGAGCACTGGGGAACGGCAGGCAGAGAATTCCCTGCTAGCACCTTCTCTGTGCCTGGGAAGCAGAAGTGTTCACATTGCTTGGCAGAATCGCTTTTGTGCAGAAAACACTAAGACTTATTCAGAACGAAAGAAAGCACAGAGCCCCAGATTTTATGTTGTCCTGGAGAGCTTGCAGAGCACTGGGGAAAGGCAGGCAGAGAATTCCCTGCTAGCACCTTCTCTGTGCCTGGGAAGCAGAAGTGTTCACATTGCTTGGCAGAATCGCTTTTGTGCAGAAAACAGTAACACTTGTTCAGAACGAAAGAAAGCACAGAGCCCCACATTTTATGTTGTCCTGGAGAGCTTGCAGAGCACTGGGGAAAGGCAGGCAGAGAATTCCCTGCTAGCACCTTCTCTGTGCCTGGGAAGCAGAAGTGTTCACATTGCTTCGCAGAATCGCTTTTGTACAGAAAACACTAACACTTGTTCAGAACGAAAGAAAGCACAGAGCCCCAGATTTTATGTTGTCCTGGAGAGCTTGCAGAGCACTGGGGAAAGGCAGGCAGAGAATTCCCTGCTAGCACCTTCTCTGTGCCTGGGAAGCAGAAGTGTTCACATTGCTTGGCAGAATCGCTTTTGTGCAGAAAACAGTAACACTTGTTCAGAACGAAAGAAAGCACAGAGCCCCACATTTTATGTTGTCCTGGAGAGCTTGCAGAGCACTGGAGAAAGGCAGGCAGAGAATTCCCTGCTAGCACCTTCTCTGTGCCTGTTCACATTGCTTGGCAGAATCGCTTTTGTGCAGAAAACACTAACAGTTGTTCAGAACGAAAGAAAGCACAGAGCCCCACATTTTATGTTGTCCTGGAGAGCTTGCAGAGCACTGGGGAACGGCAGGCAGAGAATTCCCTGCTAGCACCTTCTCTGTGCCTGGGAAGCAGAAGTGTTCACATTGCTTGGCAGAATCGCTTTTGTGCAGAAAACAGTAACACTTCTTCAGAACAAAAGAAAGCACAGAGCCCCAGATTTTATGTTGTCCTGGAGAGCTTGCAGAGCACTGGGGAAAGGCAGGCAGAGAAGTCCCTGCTAGCACCTTCTCTGTGCCTGGGAAGCAGAAGTGTTCACATTGCTTCGCAGAATCGCTTTTGTGCAGAAAACAGTAACACTTGTTCAGAAGGAAAGAAAGCACAGAGCCCCAGATTTTATGTTGTCCTGGAGAGCTTGCAGAGCACTGGGGAAAGGCAGGCAGAGAATTCCCTGCTAGCACCTTCTCTGTGCCTGGGAAGCAGAAGTGTTCACATTGCTTGGCAGAATCGCTTTTGTGCAGAAAACAGTAACACTTGTTCAGAAGGAAAGAAAGCACAGAGCCCCAGATTTTATGTTGTCCTGGAGAGCTTGCAGAGCACTGGGGAAAGGCAGGCAGAGAATTCCCTGCTAGCACCTTCTCTGTGCCTGGGAAGCAGAAGTGTTCACATTGCTTCGCAGAATCGCTTTTGTACAGAAAACACTAACACTTATTCAGAACGAAAGAAAGCACAGAGCCCCAGATTTTATGTTGTCCTGGAGAGCTTGCAGAGCACTGGGGAAAGGCAGGCAGAGAATTCCCTGCTAGCACCTTCTCTGTGCCTGGGAAGCAGAAGTGTTCACATTGCTTGGCAGAATCGCTTTTGTACAGAAAACACTAACACTTGTTCAGAACGAAAGAAAGCACAGAGCCCCAGATTTTATGTTGTCCTGGAGAGCTTGCAGAGCACTGGGGAAAGGCAGGCAGAGAATTCCCTGCTAGCACCTTCTCTGTGCCTGGGAAGCAGAAGTGTTCACATTGCTTGGCAGAATCGCTTTTGTGCAGAAAACAGTAACACTTGTTCAGAATGAAAGAAAGCACAGAGCCCCAGATTTGCTGTTGTCCTGGAGAGCTTGCAGAGCACTGGGGAAAGGCAGGCAGAGAATTCCCTGCTAGCACCTTCTCTGTGCCTGTTCACATTGCTTGGCAGAATCGCTTTTGTGCAGAAAACACTAACACTTGTTCAGAACGAAAGAAAGCACAGAGCCCCAGATTTTATGTTGTCCAGGAAAGCTTGCAGAGCACTGGGGAACGGCAGGCAGAGAATTCCCTGCTAGCACCTTCTCTGTGCCTGGGAAGCAGAAGTGTTCACATTGCTTGGCAGAATCGCTTTTGTGCAGAAAACAGTAACACTTGTTCAGAGCGAAAGAAAGCACAGAGCCCCAGATTTTATGTTGTCCTGGAGAGCTTGCAGAGCACTGGGGAACGGCAGGCAGAGAATTCCCTGCTAGCACCTTCTCTGTGCCTGGGAAGCAGAAGTGTTCACATTGCTTGGCAGAATCGCTTTTGTGCAGAAAACAGTAACACTTGTTCAGAAGGAAAGAAAGCACAGAGCCCCAGATTTTATGTTGTCCTGGAGAGCTTGCAGTGCACTGGGGAAAGGCAGGCAGAGAATTCCCTGCTAGCACCTTCTCTGTGCCTGGGAAGCAGAAGTGTTCACATTGCTTCGCAAAATCGCTTTTGTGCAGAAAACAGTAACACTTGTTCAGAACGAAAGAAAGCACAGAGCCCCACATTTTATGTTGTCCTGGAGAGCTTGCAGAGCACTGGGGAAAGGCAGGCAGAGAATTCCCTGCTAGCACCTTCTCTGTGCCTGGGAAGCAGAAGTGTTCACATTGCTTCGCAGAATCGCTTTTGTGCAGAAAACACTAACACTTGTTCAGAACGAAAGAAAGCACAGAGCCCCAGATTTGCTGTTGTCCTGGAGAGCTTGCAGAGCACTGGGGAAAGGCAGGCAGAGAATTCCCTGCTAGCACCTTCTCTGTGCCTGGGAAGCAGAAGTGTTCACATTGCTTGGCAGAATCGCTTTTGTGCAGAAAACAGTAACACTTGTTCAGAATGAAAGAAAGCACAGAGCCCCAGATTTGCTGTTGTCCTGGAGAGCTTGCAGAGCACTGGGGAAAGGCAGGCAGAGAATTCCCTGCTAGCACCTTCTCTGTGCCTGTTCACATTGCTTGGCAGAATCGCTTTTGTGCAGAAAACAGTAACACTTCTTCAGAACAAAAGAAAGCACAGAGCCCCAGATTTTATGTTGTCCTGGAGAGCTTGCAGAGCACTGGGGAAAGGCAGGCAGAGAAGTCCCTGCTAGCACCTTCTCTGTGCCTGGGAAGCACAAGTGTTCACATTGCTTCGCAGAATCGCTTTTGTGCAGAAAACAGTAACACTTGTTCAGAAGGAAAGAAAGCACAGAGCCCCAGATTTTATGTTGTCCTGGAGAGCTTGCAGAGCACTGGGGAAAGGCAGGCAGAGAATTCCCTGCTAGCACCTTCTCTGTGCCTGGGAAGCAGAAGTGTTCACATTGCTTGGCAGAATCGCTTTTGTGCAGAAAACAGTAACACTTGTTCAGAAGGAAAGAAAGCACAGAGCCCCAGATTTTATGTTGTCCTGGAGAGCTTGCAGAGCACTGGGGAAAGGCAGGCAGAGAATTCCCTGCTAGCACCTTCTCTGTGCCTGGGAAGCAGAAGTGTTCACATTGCTTCGCAGAATCGCTTTTGTACAGAAAACACTAACACTTATTCAGAACGAAAGAAAGCACAGAGCCCCAGATTTTATGTTGTCCTGGAGAGCTTGCAGAGCACTGGGGAAAGGCAGGCAGAGAATTCCCTGCTAGCACCTTCTCTGTGCCTGGGAAGCAGAAGTGTTCACATTGCTTCGCAGAATCGCTTTTGTACAGAAAACACTAACACTTGTTCAGAACGAAAGAAAGCACAGAGCCCCAGATTTTATGTTGTCCTGGAGAGCTTGCAGAGCACTGGGGAAAGGCAGGCAGAGAATTCCCTGCTAGCACCTTCTCTGTGCCTGGGAAGCAGAAGTGTTCACATTGCTTGGCAGAATCGCTTTTGTGCAGAAAACAGTAACACTTGTTCAGAATGAAAGAAAGCACAGAGCCCCAGATTTGCTGTTGTCCTGGAGAGCTTGCAGAGCACTGGGGAAAGGCAGGCAGAGAATTCCCTGCTAGCACCTTCTCTGTGCCTGTTCACATTGCTTGGCAGAATCGCTTTTGTGCAGAAAACACTAACACTTGTTCAGAACGAAAGAAAGCACAGAGCCCCAGATTTTATGTTGTCCAGGAAAGCTTGCAGAGCACTGGGGAACGGCAGGCAGAGAATTCCCTGCTAGCACCTTCTCTGTGCCTGGGAAGCAGAAGTGTTCACATTGCTTGGCAGAATCGCTTTTGTGCAGAAAACAGTAACACTTGTTCAGAGCGAAAGAAAGCACAGAGCCCCAGATTTTATGTTGTCCTGGAGAGCTTGCAGAGCACTGGGGAAAGGCAGGCAGAGAATTCCCTGCTAGCACCTTCTCTGTGCCTGGGAAGCAGAAGTGTTCACATTGCTTCGCAGAATCGCTTTTGTACAGAAAACACTAACACTTGTTCAGAATGAAAGAAAGCACAGAGCCCCACATTTTATGTTGTCCTGGAGAGCTTGCAGAGCACTGGGGAAAGGCAGGCAGAGAATTCCCTGCTAGCACCTTCTCTGTGCCTGGGAAGCAGAAGTGTTCACATTGCTTGGCAGAATCGCTTTTGTGCAGAAAACAGTAACACTTGTTCAGAATGAAAGAAAGCACAGAGCCCCAGATTTGCTGTTGTCCTGGAGAGCTTGCAGAGCACTGGGGAAAGGCAGGCAGAGAATTCCCTGCTAGCACCTTCTCTGTGCCTGTTCACATTGCTTGGCAGAATCGCTTTTGTGCAGAAAACAGTAACACTTCTTCAGAACAAAAGAAAGCACAGAGCCCCAGATTTTATGTTGTCCTGGAGAGCTTGCAGAGCACTGGGGAAAGGCAGGCAGAGAATTCCCTGCTAGCACCTTCTCTGTGCCTGGGAACCAGAAGTGTTCACATTGCTTCGCAGAATCGCTTTTGTGCAGACAACACTAACACTTGTTCAGAACGAAAGAAAGCACAGAGCCCCAGATTTTATGTTGTCCTGGAGAGCTTGCAGAGCAATGGGGAAGGGCAGGCAGAGAATTCCCTGCTAGTACGTTCTCTGTGCCTGGGAAGCAGAAGTGTTCACATTGCTTCGCAGAATCGCTTTTGTGCAGAAAACAGTAACACTTCTTCAGAACAAAAGAAAGCACAGAGCCCCAGATTTTATGTTGTCCTGGAGAGCTTGCAGAGCACTGGGGAAAGGCAGGCAGAGAATTCCCTGCTAGCACCTTCTCTGTGCCTGGGAAGCAGAAGTGTTCACATTGCTTCGCAAAATCGCTTTTGTACAGAAAACACTAACACTTATTCAGAACGAAAGAAAGCACAGAGCCCCAGATTTTATGTTGTCCTGGAGAGCTTGCAGAGCACTGGGGAAAGGCAGGCAGAGAATTCCCTGCTAGCACCTTCTCTGTGCCTGGGAAGCAGAAGTGTTCACATTGCTTGGCAGAATCGCTTTTGTGCAGAAAACAGTAACACTTGTTCAGAACGAAAGAAAGCACAGAGCCCCAGATTTGCTGTTGTCCTGGAGAGCTTGCAGAGCACTGGGGAAAGGCAGGCAGAGAATTCCCTGCTAGCACCTTCTCTGTGCCTGGGAAGCAGAAGTGTTCACATTGCTTGGCAGAATCGCTTTTGTACAGAAAACACTAACACTTATTCAGAACGAAAGAAAGCACAGAGCCCCAGATTTTATGTTGTCCTGGAGAGCTTGCAGAGCACTGGGGAAAGGCAGGCAGAGAATTCCCTGCTAGCACCTTCTCTGTGCCTGGGAAGCACAAGTGTTCACATTGCTTGGCAGAATCGCTTTTGTGCAGAAAACAGTAACACTTGTTCAGAAGGAAAGAAAGCACAGAGCCCCAGATTTTATGTTGTCCTGGAGAGCTTGCAGAGCACTGGGGAAAGGCAGGCAGAGAATTCCCTGCTAGCACCTTCTCTGTGCCTGGGAAGCAGAAGTGTTCACATTGCTTCGCAGAATCGCTTTTGTACAGAAAACACTAACACTTATTCAGAACGAAAGAAAGCACAGAGCCCCAGATTTTATGTTGTCCTGGAGAGCTTGCAGAGCACTGGGGAAAGGCAGGCAGAGAATTCCCTGCTAGCACCTTCTCTGTGCCTGGGAAGCAGAAGTGTTCACATTGCTTGGCAGAATCGCTTTTGTGCAGAAAACAGTAACACTTGTTCAGAACGAAAGAAAGCACAGAGCCCCACATTTTATGTTGTCCTGGAGAGCTTGCAGAGCACTGGGGAAAGGCAGGCAGAGAATTCCCTGCTAGCACCTTCTCTGTGCCTGGGAAGCAGAAGTGTTCACATAGCTTCGCAGAATCGCTTTTGTACAGAAAACACTAACACTTGTTCAGAACGAAAGAAAGGACAGAGCCCCAGATTTTA
Source organism: Strix uralensis (assembly GCF_047716275.1). Classification (NCBI taxonomy): domain Eukaryota; kingdom Metazoa; phylum Chordata; class Aves; order Strigiformes; family Strigidae; genus Strix; species Strix uralensis. The sequence continues at coordinate 122,097,909 of NC_133974.1, read as the reverse complement.
TGTTGTCCTGGAGAGCTTGCAGAGCACTGGGGAAAGGCAGGCAGAGAATTCCCTGCTAGCACCTTCTCTGTGCCTGGGAAGCAGAAGTGTTCACATTGCTTGGCAGAATCGCTTTTGTGCAGAAAACAGTAACACTTGTTCAGAATGAAAGAAAGCACAGAGCCCCAGATTTGCTGTTGTCCTGGAGAGCTTGCAGAGCACTGGGGAAAGGCAGGCAGAGAATTCCCTGCTAGCACCTTCTCTGTGCCTGTTCACATTGCTTGGCAGAATCGCTTTTGTGCAGAAAACACTAACACTTGTTCAGAACGAAAGAAAGCACAGAGCCCCAGATTTTATGTTGTCCAGGAAAGCTTGCAGAGCACTGGGGAACGGCAGGCAGAGAATTCCCTGCTAGCACCTTCTCTGTGCCTGGGAAGCAGAAGTGTTCACATTGCTTGGCAGAATCGCTTTTGTGCAGAAAACAGTAACACTTGTTCAGAAGGAAAGAAAGCACAGAGCCCCAGATTTTATGTTGTCCTGGAGAGCTTGCAGAGCACTGGGGAAAGGCAGGCAGAGAATTCCCTGCTAGCACCTTCTCTGTGCCTGGGAAGCAGAAGTGTTCACATTGCTTGGCAGAATCGCTTTTGTGCAGAAAACAGTAACACTTGTTCAGAACGAAAGAAAGCACAGAGCCCCAGATTTTATGTTGTCCTGGAGAGCTTGCAGAGCACTGGGGAAAGGCAGGCAGAGAATTCCCTGCTAGCACCTTCTCTGTGCCTGGGAAGCAGAAGTGTTCACATTGCTTCGCAGAATCGCTTTTGTACAGAAAACACTAACACTTGTTCAGAACGAAAGAAAGCACAGAGCCCCACATTTTATGTTGTCCTGGAGAGCTTGCAGAGCACTGGGGAAAGGCAGGCAGAGAATTCCCTGCTAGCACCTTCTCTGTGCCTGGGAAGCAGAAGTGTTCACATTGCTTGGCAGAATCGCTTTTGTGCAGAAAACAGTAACACTTGTTCAGAAGGAAAGAAAGCACAGAGCCCCAGATTTTATGTTGTCCTGGAGAGCTTGCAGAGCACTGGGGAAAGGCAGGCAGAGAATTCCCTGCTAGCACCTTCTCTGTGCCTGGGAAGCAGAAGTGTTCACATTGCTTGGCAGAATCGCTTTTGTGCAGAAAACAGTAACACTTGTTCAGAACGAAAGAAAGAACAGAGCCCCACATTTTATGTTGTCCTGGAGAGCTTGCAGAGCACTGGGGAAAGGCAGGCAGAGAATTCCCTGCTAGCACCTTCTCTGTGCCTGGGAAGCAGAAGTGTTCACATTGCTTCGCAGAATCGCTTTTGTACAGAAAACACTAACACTTGTTCAGAACGAAAGAAAGCACAGAGCCCCACATTTTATGTTGTCCTGGAGAGCTTGCAGAGCACCGGGGAAAGGCAGGCAGAGAATTCCCTGCTAGCACCTTCTCTGTGCCTGGGAAGCAGAAGTGTTCACATTGCTTGGCAGAATCGCTTTTGTGCAGAAAACAGTAACACTTGTTCAGAATGAAAGAAAGCACAGAGCCCCAGATTTGCTGTTGTCCTGGAGAGCTTGCAGAGCACTGGGGAAAGGCAGGCAGAGAATTCCCTGCTAGCACCTTCTCTGTGCCTGTTCACATTGCTTGGCAGAATCGCTTTTGTGCAGAAAACACTAACACTTGTTCAGAACGAAAGAAAGCACAGAGCCCCAGATTTTATGTTGTCCAGGAAAGCTTGCAGAGCACTGGGGAACGGCAGGCAGAGAATTCCCTGCTAGCACCTTCTCTGTGCCTGGGAAGCACAAGTGTTCACATTGCTTGGCAGAATCGCTTTTGTGCAGAAAACACTAAGACTTATTCAGAACGAAAGAAAGCACAGAGCCCCAGATTTTATGTTGTCCTGGAGAGCTTGCAGAGCACTGGGGAAAGGCAGGCAGAGAATTCCCTGCTAGCACCTTCTCTGTGCCTGGGAAGCAGAAGTGTTCACATTGCTTGGCAGAATCGCTTTTGTGCAGAAAACAGTAACACTTGTTCAGAACGAAAGAAAGCACAGAGCCCCACATTTTATGTTGTCCTGGAGAGCTTGCAGAGCACTGGGGAAAGGCAGGCAGAGAATTCCCTGCTAGCACCTTCTCTGTGCCTGGGAAGCAGAAGTGTTCACATTGCTTCGCAGAATCGCTTTTGTACAGAAAACACTAACACTTGTTCAGAACGAAAGAAAGCACAGAGCCCCAGATTTTATGTTGTCCTGGAGAGCTTGCAGAGCACTGGGGAAAGGCAGGCAGAGAATTCCCTGCTAGCACCTTCTGTGTGCCTGGGAAGCAGAAGTGTTCACATTGCTTGGCAGAATCGCTTTTGTGCAGAAAACAGTAACACTTGTTCAGAAGGAAAGAAAGCACAGAGCCCCAGATTTTATGTTGTCCTGGAGAGCTTGCAGAGCACTGGAGAAAGGCAGGCAGAGAATTCCCTGCTAGCACCTTCTCTGTGCCTGTTCACATTGCTTGGCAGAATCGCTTTTGTGCAGAAAACACTAACAGTTGTTCAGAACGAAAGAAAGGACAGAGCCCCAGATTTTATGTTGTCCTGGAGAGCTTGCAGAGCACTGGGGAACGGCAGGCAGAGAATTCCCTGCTAGCACCTTCTCTGTGCCTGGGAAGCAGAAGTGTTCACATTGCTTGGCAGAATCGCTTTTGTGCAGAAAACAGTAACACTTCTTCAGAACAAAAGAAAGCACAGAGCCCCAGATTTTATGTTGTCCTGGAGAGCTTGCAGAGCACTGGGGAAAGGCAGGCAGAGAAGTCCCTGCTAGCACCTTCTCTGTGCCTGGGAAGCAGAAGTGTTCACATTGCTTGGCAGAATCGCTTTTGTGCAGAAAACAGTAACACTTGTTCAGAAGGAAAGAAAGCACAGAGCCCCAGATTTGTTGTTGTCCTGGAGAGCTTGCAGTGCACTGGGGAAAGGCAGGCAGAGAATTCCCTGCTAGCACCTTCTCTGTGCCTGGGAAGCAGAAGTGTTCACATTGCTTCGCAAAATCGCTTTTGTACAGAAAACACTAACACTTATTCAGAACGAAAGAAAGCACAGAGCCCCAGATTTTATGTTGTCCTGGAGAGCTTGCAGAGCACTGGGGAAAGGCAGGCAGAGAATTCCCTGCTAGCACCTTCTCTGTGCCTGGGAAGCAGAAGTGTTCACATTGCTTGGCAGAATCGCTTTTGTGCAGAAAACAGTAACACTTGTTCAGAACGAAAGAAAGCACAGAGCCCCAGATTTTATGTTGTCCTGGAGAGCTTGCAGAGCACTGGGGAAAGGCAGGCAGAGAATTCCCTGCTAGCACCTTCTCTGTGCCTGGGAAGCAGAAGTGTTCACATTGCTTCGCAGAATCGCTTTTGTGCAGAAAACAGTAACACTTGTTCAGAAGGAAAGAAAGCACAGAGCCCCAGATTTTATGTTGTCCTGGAGAGCTTGCAGAGCACTGGGGAAAGGCAGGCAGAGAATTCCCTGCTAGCACCTTCTCTGTGCCTGGGAAGCAGAAGTGTTCACATTGCTTGGCAGAATCGCTTTTGTGCAGAAAACAGTAACACTTGTTCAGAATGAAAGAAAGCACAGAGCCCCAGATTTGCTGTTGTCCTGGAGAGCTTGCAGAGCACTGGGGAAAGGCAGGCAGAGAATTCCCTGCTAGCACCTTCTCTGTGCCTGTTCACATTGCTTGGCAGAATCGCTTTTGTGCAGAAAACACTAACACTTGTTCAGAACGAAAGAAAGCACAGAGCCCCAGATTTTATGTTGTCCAGGAAAGCTTGCAGAGCACTGGGGAACGGCAGGCAGAGAATTCCCTGCTAGCACCTTCTCTGTGCCTGGGAAGCAGAAGTGTTCACATTGCTTGGCAGAATCGCTTTTGTGCAGAAAACAGTAACACTTGTTCAGAGCGAAAGAAAGCACAGAGCCCCAGATTTTATGTTGTCCTGGAGAGCTTGCAGAGCACTGGGGAACGGCAGGCAGAGAATTCCCTGCTAGCACCTTCTCTGTGCCTGGGAAGCAGAAGTGTTCACATTGCTTGGCAGAATCGCTTTTGTGCAGAAAACAGTAACACTTGTTCAGAAGGAAAGAAAGCACAGAGCCCCAGATTTTATGTTGTCCTGGAGAGCTTGCAGTGCACTGGGGAAAGGCAGGCAGAGAATTCCCTGCTAGCACCTTCTCTGTGCCTGGGAAGCAGAAGTGTTCACATTGCTTCGCAAAATCGCTTTTGTGCAGAAAACAGTAACACTTGTTCAGAACGAAAGAAAGCACAGAGCCCCACATTTTATGTTGTCCTGGAGAGCTTGCAGAGCACTGGGGAAAGGCAGGCAGAGAATTCCCTGCTAGCACCTTCTCTGTGCCTGGGAAGCAGAAGTGTTCACATTGCTTCGCAGAATCGCTTTTGTACAGAAAACACTAACACTTGTTCAGAATGAAAGAAAGCACAGAGCCCCACATTTTATGTTGTCCTGGAGAGCTTGCAGAGCACTGGGGAAAGGCAGGCAGAGAATTCCCTGCTAGCACCTTCTCTGTGCCTGGGAAGCAGAAGTGTTCACATTGCTTGGCAGAATCGCTTTTGTGCAGAAAACAGTAACACTTGTTCAGAAGGAAAGAAAGCACAGAGCCCCAGATTTGCTGTTGTCCTGGAGAGCTTGCAGAGCACTGGGGAAAGGCAGGCAGAGAATTCCCTGCTAGCACCTTCTCTGTGCCTGGGAACCAGAAGTGTTCACATTGCTTCGCAGAATCGCTTTTGTGCAGACAACACTAACACTTGTTCAGAACGAAAGAAAGCACAGAGCCCCAGATTTTATGTTGTCCTGGAGAGCTTGCAGAGCAATGGGGAAGGGCAGGCAGAGAATTCCCTGCTAGTACGTTCTCTGTGCCTGGGAAGCAGAAGTGTTCACATTGCTTCGCAGAATCGCTTTTGTGCAGAAAACAGTAACACTTCTTCAGAACAAAAGAAAGCACAGAGCCCCAGATTTTATGTTGTCCTGGAGAGCTTGCAGAGCACTGGGGAAAGGCAGGCAGAGAATTCCCTGCTAGCACCTTCTCTGTGCCTGGGAAGCAGAAGTGTTCACATTGCTTCGCAAAATCGCTTTTGTACAGAAAACACTAACACTTATTCAGAACGAAAGAAAGCACAGAGCCCCAGATTTTATGTTGTCCTGGAGAGCTTGCAGAGCACTGGGGAAAGGCAGGCAGAGAATTCCCTGCTAGCACCTTCTCTGTGCCTGGGAAGCAGAAGTGTTCACATTGCTTGGCAGAATCGCTTTTGTGCAGAAAACAGTAACACTTGTTCAGAACGAAAGAAAGCACAGAGCCCCAGATTTGCTGTTGTCCTGGAGAGCTTGCAGAGCACTGGGGAAAGGCAGGCAGAGAATTCCCTGCTAGCACCTTCTCTGTGCCTGGGAAGCAGAAGTGTTCACATTGCTTGGCAGAATCGCTTTTGTACAGAAAACACTAACACTTATTCAGAACGAAAGAAAGCACAGAGCCCCAGATTTTATGTTGTCCTGGAGAGCTTGCAGAGCACTGGGGAAAGGCAGGCAGAGAATTCCCTGCTAGCACCTTCTCTGTGCCTGGGAAGCACAAGTGTTCACATTGCTTGGCAGAATCGCTTTTGTGCAGAAAACAGTAACACTTGTTCAGAAGGAAAGAAAGCACAGAGCCCCAGATTTTATGTTGTCCTGGAGAGCTTGCAGAGCACTGGGGAAAGGCAGGCAGAGAATTCCCTGCTAGCACCTTCTCTGTGCCTGGGAAGCAGAAGTGTTCACATTGCTTCGCAGAATCGCTTTTGTACAGAAAACACTAACACTTATTCAGAACGAAAGAAAGCACAGAGCCCCAGATTTTATGTTGTCCTGGAGAGCTTGCAGAGCACTGGGGAAAGGCAGGCAGAGAATTCCCTGCTAGCACCTTCTCTGTGCCTGGGAAGCAGAAGTGTTCACATTGCTTGGCAGAATCGCTTTTGTGCAGAAAACAGTAACACTTGTTCAGAACGAAAGAAAGCACAGAGCCCCAGATTTTATGTTGTCCTGGAGAGCTTGCAGAGCACTGGGGAAAGGCAGGCAGAGAATTCCCTGCTAGCACCTTCTCTGTGCCTGGGAAGCAGAAGTGTTCACATAGCTTCGCAGAATCGCTTTTGTACAGAAAACACTAACACTTGTTCAGAACGAAAGAAAGCACAGAGCCCCAGATTTTATGTTGTCCTGGAGAGCTTGCAGAGCACTGGGGAAAGGCAGGCAGAGAATTCCCTGCTAGCACCTTCTCTGTGCCTGGGAAGCAGAAGTGTTCACATTGCTTGGCAGAATCGCTTTTGTGCAGAAAACAGTAACACTTGTTCAGAAGGAAAGAAAGCACAGAGCCCCAGATTTGCTGTTGTCCTGGAGAGCTTGCAGAGCACTGGGGAAAGGCAGGCAGAGAATTCCCTGCTAGCACCTTCTCTGTGCCTGTTCACATTGCTTGGCAGAATCGCTTTTGTGCAGAAAACACTAACACTTGTTCAGAACGAAAGAAAGCACAGAGCCCCAGATTTTATGTTGTCCTGGAGAGCTTGCAGAGCACTGGGGAACGGCAGGCAGAGAATTCCCTGCTAGCACCTTCTCTGTGCCTGGGAAGCACAAGTGTTCACATTGCTTGGCAGAATCGCTTTTGTGCAGAAAACAGTAACACTTCTTCAGAACAAAAGAAAGCACAGAGCCCCAGATTTTATGTTGTCCTGGAGAGCTTGCAGAGCACTGGGGAAAGGCAGGCAGAGAAGTCCCTGCTAGCACCTTCTCTGTGCCTGGGAAGCAGAAGTGTTCACATTGCTTCGCAGAATCGCTTTTGTGCAGAAAACAGTAACACTTGTTCAGAAGGAAAGAAAGCACAGAGCCCCAGATTTTATGTTGTCCTGGAGAGTTTGCAGAGCACTGGGGAAAGGCAGGCAGAGAATTCCCTGCTAGCACCTTCTCTGTGCCTGGGAAGCAGAAGTGTTCACATTGCTTGGCAGAATCGCTTTTGTGCAGAAAACAGTAACACTTGTTCAGAACGAAAGAAAGCACAGAGCCCCACATTTTATGTTGTCCTGGAGAGCTTGCAGAGCACTGGGGAAAGGCAGGCAGAGAATTCCCTGCTAGCACCTTCTCTGTGCCTGGGAAGCAGAAGTGTTCACATTGCTTGGCAGAATCGCTTTTGTGCAGAAAACAGTAACACTTGTTCAGAAGGAAAGAAAGCACAGAGCCCCAGATTTGTTGTTGTCCTGGAGAGCTTGCAGTGCACTGGGGAAAGGCAGGCAGAGAATTCCCTGCTAGCACCTTCTCTGTACCTGGGAAGCAGAAGTGTTCACATTGCTTCGCAAAATCGCTTTTGTACAGAAAACACTAACACTTATTCAGAACGAAAGAAAGCACAGAGCCCCAGATTTTATGTTGTCCTGGAGAGCTTGCAGAGCACTGGGGAAAGGCAGGCAGAGAATTCCCTGCTAGCACCTTCTCTGTGCCTGGGAAGCAGAAGTGTTCACATTGCTTGGCAGAATCGCTTTTGTGCAGAAAACAGTAACACTTGTTCAGAACGAAAGAAAGCACAGAGCCCCAGATTTTATGTTGTCCTGGAGAGCTTGCAGAGCACTGGGGAAAGGCAGGCAGAGAATTCCCTGCTAGCACCTTCTCTGTGCCTGGGAAGCAGAAGTGTTCACATTGCTTCGCAGAATCGCTTTTGTACAGAAAACACTAACACTTATTCAGAACGAAAGAAAGCACAGAGCCCCAGATTTTATGTTGTCCTGGAGAGCTTGCAGAGCACTGGGGAAAGGCAGGCAGAGAATTCCCTGCTAGCACCTTCTCTGTGCCTGGGAAGCAGAAGTGTTCACATTGCTTGGCAGAATCGCTTTTGTACAGAAAACACTAACACTTGTTCAGAACGAAAGAAAGCACAGAGCCCCAGATTTTATGTTGTCCTGGAGAGCTTGCAGAGCACTGGGGAAAGGCAGGCAGAGAATTCCCTGCTAGCACCTTCTCTGTGCCTGGGAAGCAGAAGTGTTCACATTGCTTGGCAGAATCGCTTTTGTGCAGAAAACAGTAACACTTGTTCAGAACGAAAGAAAGCACAGAGCCCCAGATTTTATGTTGTCCTGGAGAGCTTGCAGAGCACTGGGGAAAGGCAGGCAGAGAATTCCCTGCTAGCACCTTCTCTGTGCCTGTTCACATTGCTTGGCAGAATCGCTTTTGTGCAGAAAACAGTAACACTTCTTCAGAACAAAAGAAAGCACAGAGCCCCAGATTTTATGTTGTCCTGGAGAGCTTGCAGAGCACTGGGGAAAGGCAGGCAGAGAATTCCCTGCTAGCACCTTCTCTGTGCCTGGGAAGCAGAAGTGTTCACATTGCTTCGCAGAATCGCTTTTGTGCAGACAACACTAACACTTGTTCAGAACGAAAGAAAGCACAGAGCCCCAGATTTTATGTTGTCCTGGAGAGCTTGCAGAGCAATGGGGAAGGGCAGGCAGAGAATTCCCTGCTAGTACCTTCTCTGTGCCTGGGAAGCAGAAGTGTTCACATTGCTTCGCAGAATCGCTTTTGTGCAGAAAACAGTAACACTTCTTCAGAACAAAAGAAAGCACAGAGCCCCAGATTTTATGTTGTCCTGGAGAGCTTGCAGAGCACTGGGGAAAGGCAGGCAGAGAATTCCCTGCTAGCACCTTCTCTGTGCCTGGGAAGCAGAAGTGTTCACATTGCTTCGCAAAATCGCTTTTGTACAGAAAACACTAACACTTATTCAGAACGAAAGAAAGCACAGAGCCCCAGATTTTATGTTGTCCTGGAGAGCTTGCAGAGCACTGGGGAAAGGCAGGCAGAGAATTCCCTGCTAGCACCTTCTCTGTGCCTGGGAAGCAGAAGTGTTCACATTGCTTCGCAGAATCGCTTTTGTACAGAAAACACTAACTCTTATTCAGAAGGAAAGAAAGCACAGAGCCCCAGATTTTATGTTGTCCTGGAGAGCTTGCAGAGCACTGGGGAAAGGCAGGCAGAGAATTCCCTGCTAGCACCTTCTCTGTGCCTGGGAAGCAGAAGTGTTCACATTGCTTCGCAGAATCGCTTTTGTACAGAAAACACTAACACTTGTTCAGAACGAAAGAAAGCACAGAGCCCCAGATTTGCTGTTGTCCTGGAGAGCTTGCAGAGCACTGGGGAAAGGCAGGCAGAGAATTCCCTGCTAGCACCTTCTCTGTGCCTGGGAAGCAGAAGTGTTCACATTGCTTCGCAGAATCGCTTTTGTACAGAAAACACTAACACTTATTCAGAACGAAAGAAAGCACAGAGCCCCAGATTTTATGTTGTCCTGGAGAGCTTGCAGAGCACTGGGGAAAGGCAGGCAGAGAATTCCCTGCTAGCACCTTCTCTGTGCCTGGGAAGCAGAAGTGTTCACATTGCTTGGCAGAATCGCTTTTGTGCAGAAAACAGTAACACTTGTTCAGAAGGAAAGAAAGCACAGAGCCCCAGATTTTATGTTGTCCTGGAGAGCTTGCAGAGCACTGGGGAAAGGCAGGCAGAGAATTCCCTGCTAGCACCTTCTCTGTGCCTGGGAAGCAGAAGTGTTCACATTGCTTCGCAGAATCGCTTTTGTACAGAAAACACTAACACTTATTCAGAACGAAAGAAAGCACAGAGCCCCAGATTTTATGTTGTCCTGGAGAGCTTGCAGAGCACTGGGGAAAGGCAGGCAGAGAATTCCCTGCTAGCACCTTCTCTGTGCCTGGGAAGCAGAAGTGTTCACATTGCTTGGCAGAATCGCTTTTGTGCAGAAAACAGTAACACTTGTTCAGAACGAAAGAAAGCACAGAGCCCCACATTTTATGTTGTCCTGGAGAGCTTGCAGAGCACTGGGGAAAGGCAGGCAGAGAATTCCCTGCTAGCACCTTCTCTGTGCCTGGGAAGGAGAAGTGTTCACATTGCTTCGCAGAATCGCTTTTGTACAGAAAACACTAACACTTGTTCAGAACGAAAGAAAGCACAGAGCCCCAGATTTTATGTTGTCCTGGAGAGCTTGCAGAGCACTGGGGAAAGGCAGGCAGAGAATTCCCTGCTAGCACCTTCTCTGTGCCTGGGAAGCAGAAGTGTTCACATTGCTTGGCAGAATCGCTTTTGTGCAGAAAACACTAACACTTGTTCAGAAGGAAAGAAAGCACAGAGCCCCAGATTTGCTGTTGTCCTGGAGAGCTTGCAGAGCACTGGGGAAAGGCAGGCAGAGAATTCCCTGCTAGCACCTTCTCTGTGCCTGTTCACATTGCTTGGCAGAATCGCTTTTGTGCAGAAAACACTAACACTTGTTCAGAACGAAAGAAAGCACAGAGCCCCAGATTTTATGTTGTCCAGGAAAGCTTGCAGAGCACTGGGGAACGGCAGGCAGAGAATTCCCTGCTAGCACCTTCTCTGTGCCTGGGAAGCAGAAGTGTTCACATTGCTTGGCAGAATCGCTTTTGTGCAGAAAACAGTAACACTTGTTCAGAGCGAAAGAAAGCACAGAGCCCCAGATTTTATGTTGTCCTGGAGAGCTTGCAGAGCACTGGGGAAAGGCAGGCAGAGAATTCCCTGCTAGCACCTTCTCTGTGCCTGGGAAGCAGAAGTGTTCACATTGCTTGGCAGAATCGCTTTTGTGCAGAAAACAGTAACACTTGTTCAGAAGGAAAGAAAGCACAGAGCCCCAGATTTTATGTTGTCCTGGAGAGCTTGCAGTGCACTGGGGAAAGGCAGGCAGAGAATTCCCTGCTAGCACCTTCTCTGTGCCTGGGAAGCAGAAGTGTTCACATTGCTTGGCAGAATCGCTTTTGTGCAGAAAACAGTAACACTTGTTCAGAACGAAAGAAAGCACAGAGCCCCACATTTTATGTTGTCCTGGAGAGCTTGCAGAGCACTGGGGAAAGGCAGGCAGAGAATTCCCTGCTAGCACCTTCTCTGTGCCTGGGAAGCAGAAGTGTTCACATTGCTTCGCAGAATCGCTTTTGTACAGAAAACACTAACACTTATTCAGAACGAAAGAAAGCACAGAGCCCCAGATTTTATGTTGTCCTGGAGAGCTTGCAGAGCACTGGGGAAAGGCAGGCAGAGAATTCCCTGCTAGCACCTTCTCTGTGCCTGGGAAGCAGAAGTGTTCACATTGCTTGGCAGAATCGCTTTTGTGCAGAAAACAGTAACACTTGTTCAGAACGAAAGAAAGCACAGAGCCCCACATTTTATGTTGTCCTGGAGAGCTTGCAGAGCACTGGGGAAAGGCAGGCAGAGAATTCCCTGCTAGCACCTTCTCTGTGCCTGGGAAGCAGAAGTGTTCACATTGCTTCGCAGAATCGCTTTTGTACAGAAAACACTAACACTTGTTCAGAACGAAAGAAAGCACAGAGCCCCAGATTTTATGTTGTCCTGGAGAGCTTGCAGAGCACTGGGGAAAGGCAGGCAGAGAATTCCCTGCTAGCACCTTCTCTGTGCCTGGGAAGCAGAAGTGTTCACATTGCTTGGCAGAATCGCTTTTGTGCAGAAAACAGTAACACTTGTTCAGAAGGAAAGAAAGCACAGAGCCCCAGATTTTATGTTGTCCTGGAGAGCTTGCAGAGCACTGGGGAAAGGCAGGCAGAGAATTCCCTGCTAGCACCTTCTCTGTGCCTGTTCACATTGCTTCGCAGAATCGCTTTTGTGCAGAAAACACTAACACTTGTTCAGAACGAAAGAAAGCACAGAGCCCCAGATTTTATGTTGTCCAGGAAAGCTTGCAGAGCACTGGGGAAAGGCAGGCAGAGAATTCCCTGCTAGCACCTTCTCTGTGCCTGGGAAGCAGAAGTGTTCACATTGCTTCGCAGAATCGCTTTTGTGCAGACAACACTAACACTTGTTCAGAACGAAAGAAAGCACAGAGCCCCAGATTTTATGTTGTCCTGGAGAGCTTGCAGAGCAATGGGGAAGGGCAGGCAGAGAATTCCCTGCTAGTACCTTCTCTGTGCCTGGGAAGCAGAAGTGTTCACATTGCTTCGCAGAATCGCTTTTGTGCAGAAAACAGTAACACTTCTTCAGAACAAAAGAAAGCACAGAGCCCCAGATTTTATGTTGTCCTGGAGAGCTTGCAGAGCACTGGGGAAAGGCAGGCAGAGAATTCCCTGCTAGCACCTTCTCTGTGCCTGGGAAGCAGAAGTGTTCACATTGCTTCGCAAAATCGCTTTTGTACAGAAAACACTAACACTTATTCAGAACGAAAGAAAGCACAGAGCCCCAGATTTTATGTTGTCCTGGAGAGCTTGCAGAGCACTGGGGAAAGGCAGGCAGAGAATTCCCTGCTAGCACCTTCTCTGTGCCTGGGAAGCAGAAGTGTTCACATTGCTTGGCAGAATCGCTTTTGTGCAGAAAACAGTAACACTTGTTCAGAAGGAAAGAAAGCACAGAGCCCCAGATTTTATGTTGTCCTGGAGAGCTTGCAGAGCACTGGGGAAAGGCAGGCAGAGAATTCCCTGCTAGCACCTTCTCTGTGCCTGGGAAGCAGAAGTGTTCACATTGCTTCGCAGAATCGCTTTTGTACAGAAAACACTAACACTTATTCAGAACGAAAGAAAGCACAGAGCCCCAGATTTTATGTTGTCCTGGAGAGCTTGCAGAGCACTGGGGAAAGGCAGGCAGAGAATTCCCTGCTAGCACCTTCTCTGTGCCTGGGAAGCAGAAGTGTTCACATTGCTTGGCAGAATCGCTTTTGTGCAGAAAACAGTAACACTTGTTCAGAACGAAAGAAAGCACAGAGCCCCAGATTTGCTGTTGTCCTGGAGAGCTTGCAGAGCACTGGGGAAAGGCAGGCAGAGAATTCCCTGCTAGCACCTTCTCTGTGCCTGGGAAGCAGAAGTGTTCACATTGCTTCGCAGAATCGCTTTTGTACAGAAAACACTAACACTTATTCAGAACGAAAGAAAGCACAGAGCCCCAGATTTTATGTTGTCCTGGAGAGCTTGCAGAGCACTGGGGAAAGGCAGGCAGAGAATTCCCTGCTAGCACCTTCTCTGTGCCTGGGAAGCAGAAGTGTTCACATTGCTTGGCAGAATCGCTTTTGTGCAGAAAACAGTAACACTTGTTCAGAAGGAAAGAAAGCACAGAGCCCCAGATTTTATGTTGTCCTGGAGAGCTTGCAGAGCACTGGGGAAAGGCAGGCAGAGAATTCCCTGCTAGCACCTTCTCTGTGCCTGGGAAGCAGAAGTGTTCACATTGCTTCGCAGAATCGCTTTTGTACAGAAAACACTAACACTTATTCAGAACGAAAGAAAGCACAGAGCCCCAGATTTTATGTTGTCCTGGAGAGCTTGCAGAGCACTGGGGAAAGGCAGGCAGAGAATTCCCTGCTAGCACCTTCTCTGTGCCTGGGAAGCAGAAGTGTTCACATTGCTTGGCAGAATCGCTTTTGTGCAGAAAACAGTAACACTTGTTCAGAACGAAAGAAAGCACAGAGCCCCAGATTTGCTGTTGTCCTGGAGAGCTTGCAGAGCACTGGGGAAAGGCAGGCAGAGAATTCCCTGCTAGCACCTTCTCTGTGCCTGGGAAGCAGAAGTGTTCACATTGCTTCGCAGAATCGCTTTTGTACAGAAAACACTAACACTTATTCAGAACGAAAGAAAGCACAGAGCCCCAGATTTTATGTTGTCCTGGAGAGCTTGCAGAGCACTGGGGAAAGGCAGGCAGAGAATTCCCTGCTAGCACCTTCTCTGTGCCTGGGAAGCAGAAGTGTTCACATTGCTTGGCAGAATCGCTTTTGTGCAGAAAACAGTAACACTTGTTCAGAAGGAAAGAAAGCACAGAGCCCCACATTTTATGTTGTCCTGGAGAGCTTGCAGAGCACTGGGGAAAGGCAGGCAGAGAATTCCCTGCTAGCACCTTCTCTGTGCCTGGGAAGCAGAAGTGTTCACATTGCTTCGCAGAATCGCTTTTGTACAGAAAACACTAACACTTATTCAGAACGAAAGAAAGCACAGAGCCCCAGATTTTATGTTGTCCTGGAGAGCTTGCAGAGCACTGGGGAAAGGCAGGCAGAGAATTCCCTGCTAGCACCTTCTCTGTGCCTGGGAAGCAGAAGTGTTCACATTGCTTGGCAGAATCGCTTTTGTGCAGAAAACAGTAACACTTGTTCAGAACGAAAGAAAGCACAGAGCCCCACATTTTATGTTGTCCTGGAGAGCTTGCAGAGCACTGGGGAAAGGCAGGCAGAGAATTCCCTGCTAGCACCTTCTCTGTGCCTGGGAAGCAGAAGTGTTCACATTGCTTCGCAGAATCGCTTTTGTACAGAAAACACTAACACTTATTCAGAACGAAAGAAAGCACAGAGCCCCAGATTTTATGTTGTCCTGGAGAGCTTGCAGAGCACTGGGGAAAGGCAGGCAGAGAATTCCCTGCTAGCACCTTCTCTGTGCCTGGGAAGCAGAAGTGTTCACATTGCTTGGCAGAATCGCTTTTGTGCAGAAAACAGTAACACTTGTTCAGAAGGAAAGAAAGCACAGAGCCCCAGATTTTATGTTGTCCTGGAGAGCTTGCAGAGCACTGGGGAAAGGCAGGCAGAGAATTCCCTGCTAGCACCTTCTCTGTGCCTGTTCACATTGCTTGGCAGAATCGCTTTTGTGCAGAAAACACTAACACTTGTTCAGAACGAAAGAAAGCACAGAGCCCCAGATTTTATGTTGTCCAGGAAAGCTTGCAGAGCACTGGGGAACGGCAGGCAGAGAATTCCCTGCTAGCACCTTCTCTGTGCCTGGGAAGCAGAAGTGTTCACATTGCTTGGCAGAATCGCTTTTGTGCAGAAAACAGTAACACTTGTTCAGAGCGAAAGAAAGCACAGAGCCCCACATTTTATGTTGTCCTGGAGAGCTTGCAGAGCACTGGGGAACGGCAGGCAGAGAATTCCCTGCTAGCACCTTCTCTGTGCCTGGGAAGCAGAAGTGTTCACATTGCTTGGCAGAATCGCTTTTGTGCAGAAAACAGTAACACTTCTTCAGAACAAAAGAAAGCACAGAGCCCCAGATTTTATGTTGTCCTGGAGAGCTTGCAGTGCACTGGGGAAAGGCAGGCAGAGAATTCCCTGCTAGCACCTTCTCTGTGCCTGGGAAGCAGAAGTGTTCACATTGCTTGGCAGAATCGCTTTTGTGCAGAAAACAGTAACACTTGTTCAGAACGAAAGAAAGCACAGAGCCCCACATTTTATGTTGTCCTGGAGAGCTTGCAGAGCACTGGGGAAAGGCAGGCAGAGAATTCCCTGCTAGCACCTTCTCTGTGCCTGGGAAGCAGAAGTGTTCACATTGCTTCGCAGAATCGCTTTTGTACAGAAAACACTAACACTTATTCAGAACGAAAGAAAGCACAGAGCCCCAGATTTTATGTTGTCCTGGAGAGCTTGCAGAGCACTGGGGAAAGGCAGGCAGAGAATTCCCTGCTAGCACCTTCTCTGTGCCTGGGAAGCAGAAGTGTTCACATTGCTTGGCAGAATCGCTTTTGTGCAGAAAACAGTAACACTTGTTCAGAACGAAAGAAAGCACAGAGCCCCACATTTTATGTTGTCCTGGAGAGCTTGCAGAGCACTGGGGAAAGGCAGGCAGAGAATTCCCTGCTAGCACCTTCTCTGTGCCTGGGAAGCAGAAGTGTTCACATTGCTTCGCAGAATCGCTTTTGTACAGAAAACACTAACACTTGTTCAGAACGAAAGAAAGCACAGAGCCCCAGATTTTATGTTGTCCTGGAGAGCTTGCAGAGCACTGGGGAAAGGCAGGCAGAGAATTCCCTGCTAGCACCTTCTCTGTGCCTGGGAAGCAGAAGTGTTCACATTGCTTGGCAGAATCGCTTTTGTGCAGAAAACAGTAACACTTGTTCAGAAGGAAAGAAAGCACAGAGCCCCAGATTTTATGTTGTCCTGGAGAGCTTGCAGAGCACTGGGGAAAGGCAGGCAGAGAATTCCCTGCTAGCACCTTCTCTGTGCCTGTTCACATTGCTTGGCAGAATCGCTTTTGTGCAGAAAACACTAACACTTGTTCAGAACGAAAGAAAGCACAGAGCCCCAGATTTTATGTTGTCCAGGAAAGCTTGCAGAGCACTGGGGAACGGCAGGCAGAGAATTCCCTGCTAGCACCTTCTCTGTGCCTGGGAAGCAGAAGTGTTCACATTGCTTGGCAGAATCGCTTTTGTGCAGAAAACAGTAACACTTGTTCAGAGCGAAAGAAAGCACAGAGCCCCAGATTTTATGTTGTCCTGGAGAGCTTGCAGAGCAATGGGGAAAGGCAGGCAGAGAATTCCCTGCTAGCACCTTCTCTGTGCCTGGGAAGCAGAAGTGTTCACATTGCTTCGCAGAATCGCTTTTGTACAGAAAACACTAACACTTATTCAGAACGAAAGAAAGCACAGAGCCCCAGATTTTATGTTGTCCTGGAGAGCTTGCAGAGCACTGGGGAAAGGCAGGCAGAGAATTCCCTGCTAGCACCTTCTCTGTGCCTGGGAAGCAGAAGTGTTCACATTGCTTGGCAGAATCGCTTTTGTGCAGAAAACAGTAACACTTGTTCAGAACGAAAGAAAGCACAGAGCCCCACATTTTATGTTGTCCTGGAGAGCTTGCAGAGCACTGGGGAAAGGCAGGCAGAGAATTCCCTGCTAGCACCTTCTCTGTGCCTGGGAAGCAGAAGTGTTCACATTGCTTCGCAGAATCGCTTTTGTACAGAAAACACTAACACTTATTCAGAACGAAAGAAAGCACAGAGCCCCAGATTTTATGTTGTCCTGGAGAGCTTGCAGAGCACTGGGGAAAGGCAGGCAGAGAATTCCCTGCTAGCACCTTCTCTGTGCCTGGGAAGCAGAAGTGTTCACATTGCTTGGCAGAATCGCTTTTGTGCAGAAAACAGTAACACTTGTTCAGAACGAAAGAAAGCACAGAGCCCCACATTTTATGTTGTCCTGGAGAGCTTGCAGAGCACTGGGGAAAGGCAGGCAGAGAATTCCCTGCTAGCACCTTCTCTGTGCCTGGGAAGCAGAAGTGTTCACATTGCTTCGCAAAATCGCTTTTGTACAGAAAACACTAACACTTATTCAGAACGAAAGAAAGCACAGAGCCCCAGATTTTATGTTGTCCTGGAGAGCTTGCAGAGCACTGGGGAAAGGCAGGCAGAGAATTCCCTGCTAGCACCTTCTCTGTGCCTGGGAAGCAGAAGTGTTCACATTGCTTGGCAGAATCGCTTTTGTGCAGAAAACAGTAACACTTGTTCAGAACGAAAGAAAGCACAGAGCCCCACATTTTATGTTGTCCTGGAGAGCTTGCAGAGCACTGGGGAAAGGCAGGCAGAGAATTCCCTGCTAGCACCTTCTCTGTGCCTGGGAAGCAGAAGTGTTCACATTGCTTCGCAGAATCGCTTTTGTACAGAAAACAGTAACACTTGTTCAGAACGAAAGAAAGCACAGAGCCCCAGATTTTATGTTGTCCTGGAGAGCTTGCAGAGCACTGGGGAAAGGCAGGCAGAGAATTCCCTGCTAGCACCTTCTCTGTGCCTGGGAAGCAGAAGTGTTCACATTGCTTGGCAGAATCGCTTTTGTGCAGAAAACAGTAACACTTGTTCAGAAGGAAAGAAAGCACAGAGCCCCAGATTTGCTGTTGTCCTGGAGAGCTTGCAGAGCACTGGGGAAAGGCAGGCAGAGAATTCCCTGCTAGCACCTTCTCTGTGCCTGTTCACATTGCTTCGCAGAATCGCTTTTGTGCAGAAAACACTAACACTTGTTCAGAACGAAAGAAAGCACAGAGCCCCAGATTTTATGTTGTCCAGGAAAGCTTGCAGAGCACTGGGGAACGGCAGGCAGAGAATTCCCTGCTAGCACCTTCTCTGTGCCTGGGAAGCAGAAGTGTTCACATTGCTTGGCAGAATCGCTTTTGTGCAGAAAACAGTAACACTTGTTCAGAGCGAAAGAAAGCACAGAGCCCCAGATTTTATGTTGTCCTGGAGAGCTTGCAGAGCACTGGGGAACGGCAGGCAGAGAATTCCCTGCTAGCACCTTCTGTGTGCCTGGGAAGCAGAAGTGTTCACATTGCTTGGCAGAATCGCTTTTGTGCAGAAAACAGTAACACTTGTTCAGAAGGAAAGAAAGCACAGAGCCCCAGATTTTATGTTGTCCTGGAGAGCTTGCAGTGCACTGGGGAAAGGCAGGCAGAGAATTCCCTGCTAGCACCTTCTCTGTGCCTGGGAAGCAGAAGTGTTCACATTGCTTGGCAGAATCGCTTTTGTGCAGAAAACAGTAACACTTGTTCAGAACGAAAGAAAGCACAGAGCCCCAGATTTTATGTTGTCCTGGAGAGCTTGCAGAGCACTGGGGAAAGGCAGGCAGAGAATTCCCTGCTAGCACCTTCTCTGTGCCTGGGAAGCAGAAGTGTTCACATTGCTTCGTAGAATCGCTTTTGTACAGAAAACACTAACTCTTATTCAGAAGGAAAGAAAGCACAGAGCCCCAGATTTTATGTTGTCCTGGAGAGCTTGCAGAGCACTGGGGAAAGGCAGGCAGAGAATTCCCTGCTAGCACCTTCTCTGTGCCTGGGAAGCAGAAGTGTTCACATTGCTTGGCAGAATCGCTTTTGTGCAGAAAACAGTAACACTTGTTCAGAACGAAAGAAAGCACAGAGCCCCACATTTTATGTTGTCCTGGAGAGCTTGCAGAGCACTGGGGAAAGGCAGGCAGAGAATTCCCTGCTAGCACCTTCTCTGTGCCTGGGAAGCAGAAGTGTTCACATTGCTTCGCAGAATCGCTTTTGTACAGAAAACACTAACACTTGTTCAGAACGAAAGAAAGCACAGAGCCCCAGATATTATGTTGTCCTGGAGAGCTTGCAGAGCACTGGGGAAAGGCAGGCAGAGAATTCCCTGCTAGCCCCTTCTCTGTGCCTGGGAAGCAGAAGTGTTCACATTGCTTGGCAGAATCGCTTTTGTGCAGAAAACAGTAACACTTGTTCAGAACGAAAGAAAGCACAGAGCCCCACATTTTATGTTGTCCTGGAGAGCTTGCAGAGCACTGGGGAAAGGCAGGCAGAGAATTCCCTGCTAGCACCTTCTCTGTGCCTGGGAAGCAGAAGTGTTCACATTGCTTGGCAGAATCGCTTTTGTGCAGAAAACAGTAACACTTGTTCAGAACGAAAGAAAGCACAGAGCCCCAGATTTTATGTTGTCCTGGAGAGCTTGCAGAGCACTGGGGAAAGGCAGGCAGAGAATTCCCTGCTAGCACCTTCTCTGTGCCTGGGAAGCAGAAGTGTTCACATTGCTTCGCAGAATCGCTTTTGTACAGAAAACACTAACTCTTATTCAGAAGGAAAGAAAGCACAGAGCCCCAGATTTTATGTTGTCCTGGAGAGCTTGCAGAGCACTGGGGAAAGGCAGGCAGAGAATTCCCTGCTAGCACCTTCTCTGTGCCTGGGAAGCAGAAGTGTTCACATTGCTTGGCAGAATCGCTTTTGTGCAGAAAACAGTAACACTTGTTCAGAACGAAAGAAAGCACAGAGCCCCACATTTTATGTTGTCCTGGAGAGCTTGCAGAGCACTGGGGAAAGGCAGGCAGAGAATTCCCTGCTAGCACCTTCTCTGTGCCTGGGAAGCAGAAGTGTTCACATTGCTTCGCAGAATCGCTTTTGTACAGAAAACACTAACACTTGTTCAGAACGAAAGAAAGCACAGAGCCCCAGATTTTATGTTGTCCTGGAGAGCTTGCAGAGCACTGGGGAAAGGCAGGCAGAGAATTCCCTGCTAGCACCTTCTCTGTGCCTGGGAAGCAGAAGTGTTCACATTGCTTGGCAGAATCGCTTTTGTGCAGAAAACAGTAACACTTGTTCAGAACGAAAGAAAGCACAGAGCCCCACATTTTATGTTGTCCTGGAGAGCTTGCAGAGCACTGGGGAAAGGCAGGCAGAGAATTCCCTGCTAGCACCTTCTCTGTGCCTGGGAAGCAGAAGTGTTCACATTGCTTCGCAGAATCGCTTTTGTACAGAAAACACTAACACTTGTTCAGAACGAAAGAAAGCACAGAGCCCCAGATTTTATGTTGTCCTGGAGAGCTTGCAGAGCACTGGGGAAAGGCAGGCAGAGAATTCCCTGCTAGCACCTTCTCTGTGCCTGGGAAGCAGAAGTGTTCACATTGCTTCGCAGAATCGCTTTTGTGCAGAAAACAGTAACACTTGTTCAGAAGGAAAGAAAGCACAGAGCCCCAGATTTGCTGTTGTCCTGGAGAGCTTGCAGAGCACTGGGGAAAGGCAGGCAGAGAATTCCCTGCTAGCACCTTCTCTGTGCCTGTTCACATTGCTTGGCAGAATCGCTTTTGTGCAGAAAACACTAACACTTGTTCAGAACGAAAGAAAGCACAGAGCCCCAGATTTTATGTTGTCCAGGAAAGCTTGCAGAGCACTGGGGAACGGCAGGCAGAGAATTCCCTGCTAGCACCTTCTCTGTGCCTGGGAAGCAGAAGTGTTCACATTGCTTGGCAGAATCGCTTTTGTGCAGAAAACAGTAACACTTGTTCAGAGCGAAAGAAAGCACAGAGCCCCAGATTTTATGTTGTCCTGGAGAGCTTGCAGAGCACTGGGGAACGGCAGGCAGAGAATTCCCTGCTAGCACCTTCTCTGTGCCTGGGAAGCAGAAGTGTTCACATTGCTTGGCAGAATCGCTTTTGTGCAGAAAACAGTAACACTTGTTCAGAAGGAAAGAAAGCACAGAGCCCCAGATTTTATGTTGTCCTGGAGAGCTTGCAGTGCACTGGGGAAAGGCAGGCAGAGAATTCCCTGCTAGCACCTTCTCTGTGCCTGGGAAGCAGAAGTGTTCACATTGCTTGGCAGAATCGCTTTTGTGCAGAAAACAGTAACACTTGTTCAGAACGAAAGAAAGCACAGAGCCCCAGATTTTATGTTGTCCTGGAGAGCTTGCAGAGCACTGGGGAAAGGCAGGCAGAGAATTCCCTGCTAGCACCTTCTCTGTGCCTGGGAAGCAGAAGTGTTCACATTGCTTGGCAGAATCGCTTTTGTGCAGAAAACACTAACTCTTATTCAGAAGGAAAGAAAGCACAGAGCCCCAGATTTTATGTTGTCCTGGAGAGCTTGCAGAGCACTGGGGAAAGGCAGGCAGAGAATTCCCTGCTAGCACCTTCTCTGTGCCTGTTCACATTGCTTGGCAGAATCGCTTTTGTGCAGAAAACACTAACACTTGTTCAGAACGAAAGAAAGCACAGAGCCCCAGATTTTATGTTGTCCAGGAAAGCTTGCAGAGCACTGGGGAACGGCAGGCAGAGAATTCCCTGCTAGCACCTTCTCTGTGCCTGGGAAGCAGAAGTGTTCACATTGCTTGGCAGAATCGCTTTTGTGCAGAAAACAGTAACACTTGTTCAGAGCGAAAGAAAGCACAGAGCCCCAGATTTTATGTTGTCCTGGAGAGCTTGCAGAGCACTGGGGAACGGCAGGCAGAGAATTCCCTGCTAGCACCTTCTCTGTGCCTGGGAAGCAGAAGTGTTCACATTGCTTGGCAGAATCGCTTTTGTGCAGAAAACAGTAACACTTCTTCAGAACAAAAGAAAGCACAGAGCCCCAGATTTTATGTTGTCCTGGAGAGCTTGCAGTGCACTGGGGAAAGGCAGGCAGAGAATTCCCTGCTAGCACCTTCTCTGTGCCTGGGAAGCAGAAGTGTTCACATTGCTTGGCAGAATCGCTTTTGTGCAGAAAACAGTAACACTTGTTCAGAACGAAAGAAAGCACAGAGCCCCACATTTTATGTTGTCCTGGAGAGCTTGCAGAGCACTGGGGAAAGGCAGGCAGAGAATTCCCTGCTAGCACCTTCTCTGTGCCTGGGAAGCAGAAGTGTTCACATTGCTTCGCAGAATCGCTTTTGTACAGAAAACACTAACACTTATTCAGAACGAAAGAAAGCACAGAGCCCCAGATTTTATGTTGTCCTGGAGAGCTTGCAGAGCACTGGGGAAAGGCAGGCAGAGAATTCCCTGCTAGCACCTTCTCTGTGCCTGGGAAGCAGAAGTGTTCACATTGCTTGGCAGAATCGCTTTTGTGCAGAAAACAGTAACACTTGTTCAGAACGAAAGAAAGCACAGAGCCCCACATTTTATGTTGTCCTGGAGAGCTTGCAGAGCACTGGGGAAAGGCAGGCAGAGAATTCCCTGCTAGCACCTTCTCTGTGCCTGGGAAGCAGAAGTGTTCACATTGCTTCGCAGAATCGCTTTTGTACAGAAAACACTAACACTTGTTCAGAACGAAAGAAAGCACAGAGCCCCAGATTTTATGTTGTCCTGGAGAGCTTGCAGAGCACTGGGGAAAGGCAGGCAGAGAATTCCCTGCTAGCACCTTCTCGGTGCCTGGGAAGAAGAAGTGTTCACATTGCTTGGCAGAATCGCTTTTGTGCAGAAAACAGTAACACTTGTTCAGAAGGAAAGAAAGCACAGAGCCCCAGATTTTATGTTGTCCTGGAGAGCTTGCAGAGCACTGGGGAAAGGCAGGCAGAGAATTCCCTGCTAGCACCTTCTCTGTGCCTGTTCACATTGCTTGGCAGAATCGCTTTTGTGCAGAAAACAGTAACACTTCTTCAGAACGAAAGAAAGCACAGAGCCCCAGATTTTATGTTGTCCAGGAAAGCTTGCAGAGCACTGGGGAACGGCAGGCAGAGAATTCCCTGCTAGCACCTTCTCTGTGCCTGGGAAGCAGAAGTGTTCACATTGCTTGGCAGAATCGCTTTTGTGCAGAAAACAGTAACACTTGTTCAGAGCGAAAGAAAGCACAGAGCCCCAGATTTTATGTTGTCCTGGAGAGCTTGCAGAGCAATGGGGAAAGGCAGGCAGAGAATTCCCTGCTAGCACCTTCTCTGTGCCTGGGAAGCAGAAGTGTTCACATTGCTTCGCAGAATCGCTTTTGTACAGAAAACACTAACACTTATTCAGAACGAAAGAAAGCACAGAGCCCCAGATTTTATGTTGTCCTGGAGAGCTTGCAGAGCACTGGGGAAAGGCAGGCAGAGAATTCCCTGCTAGCACCTTCTCTGTGCCTGGGAAGCAGAAGTGTTCACATTGCTTGGCAGAATCGCTTTTGTGCAGAAAACAGTAACACTTGTTCAGAACGAAAGAAAGCACAGAGCCCCACATTTTATGTTGTCCTGGAGAGCTTGCAGAGCACTGGGGAAAGGCAGGCAGAGAATTCCCTGCTAGCACCTTCTCTGTGCCTGGGAAGCAGAAGTGTTCACATTGCTTCGCAGAATCGCTTTTGTACAGAAAACACTAACACTTATTCAGAACGAAAGAAAGCACAGAGCCCCAGATTTTATGTTGTCCTGGAGAGCTTGCAGAGCACTGGGGAAAGGCAGGCAGAGAATTCCCTGCTAGCACCTTCTCTGTGCCTGGGAAGCAGAAGTGTTCACATTGCTTGGCAGAATCGCTTTTGTGCAGAAAACAGTAACACTTGTTCAGAACGAAAGAAAGCACAGAGCCCCACATTTTATGTTGTCCTGGAGAGCTTGCAGAGCACTGGGGAAAGGCAGGCAGAGAATTCCCTGCTAGCACCTTCTCTGTGCCTGGGAAGCAGAAGTGTTCACATTGCTTCGCAGAATCGCTTTTGTACAGAAAACACTAACACTTATTCAGAACGAAAGAAAGCACAGAGCCCCAGATTTTATGTTGTCCTGGAGAGCTTGCAGAGCACTGGGGAAAGGCAGGCAGAGAATTCCCTGCTAGCACCTTCTCTGTGCCTGGGAAGCAGAAGTGTTCACATTGCTTGGCAGAATCGCTTTTGTGCAGAAAACAGTAACACTTGTTCAGAACGAAAGAAAGCACAGAGCCCCACATTTTATGTTGTCCTGGAGAGCTTGCAGAGCACTGGGGAAAGGCAGGCAGAGAATTCCCTGCTAGCACCTTCTCTGTGCCTGGGAAGCAGTAGTGTTCACATTGCTTCGCAGAATCGCTTTTGTACAGAAAACACTAACACTTGTTCAGAACGAAAGAAAGCACAGAGCCCCAGATTTTATGTTGTCCTGGAGAGCTTGCAGAGCACTGGGGAAAGGCAGGCAGAGAATTCCCTGCTAGCACCTTCTCTGTGCCTGGGAAGCAGAAGTGTTCACATTGCTTGGCAGAATCGCTTTTGTGCAGAAAACAGTAACACTTGTTCAGAAGGAAAGAAAGCACAGAGCCCCAGATTTTATGTTGTCCTGGAGAGCTTGCAGAGCACTGGGGAAAGGCAGGCAGAGAATTCCCTGCTAGCACCTTCTCTGTGCCTGTTCACATTGCTTGGCAGAATCGCTTTTGTGCAGACAACACTAACACTTGTTCAGAACGAAAGAAAGCACAGAGCCCCAGATTTTATGTTGTCCAGGAAAGCTTGCAGAGCACTGGGGAACGGCAGGCAGAGAATTCCCTGCTAGCACCTTCTCTGTGCCTGGGAAGCAGAAGTGTTCACATTGCTTGGCAGAATCGCTTTTGTGCAGAAAACAGTAACAATTGTTCAGAGCGAAAGAAAGCACAGAGCCCCAGATTTTATGTTGTCCTGGAGAGCTTGCAGAGCACTGGGGAAAGGCAGGCAGAGAATTCCCTGCTAGCACCTTCTCTGTTCCTGTTCACATTGCTTGGCAGAATCGCTTTTGTGCAGAAAACACTAACACTTGTTCAGAACGAAAGAAAGCACAGAGCCCCAGATTTTATGTTGTCCTGGAAAGCTTGCAGAGCACTGGGGAGCGGCAGGCAGAGAATTCCCTGCTAGCACCTTCTCTGTGCCTGGGAAGCAGAAGTGTTCACATTGCTTGGCAGAATCGCTTTTGTGCAGAAAACAGTAACACTTGTTCAGAACGAAAGAAAGCACAGAGCCCCAGATTTTATGTTGTCCTGGAGAGCTTGCAGAGCACTGGGGAAAGGCAGGCAGAGAATTCCCTGCTAGCACCTTCTCTGTGCCTGGGAAGCAGAAGTGTTCACATTGCTTCGCAGAATCGCTTTTGTACAGAAAACACTAACACTTGTTCAGAACGAAAGAAAGCACAGAGCCCCAGATTTTATGTTGTCCTGGAGAGCTTGCAGAGCACTGGGGAAAGGCAGGCAGAGAAGTCCCTGCTAGCACCTTCTCTGTGCCTGGGAAGCAGAAGTGTTCACATTGCTTGGCAGAATCGCTTTTGTGCAGAAAACAGTAACACTTGTTCAGAAGGAAAGAAAGCACAGAGCCCCAGATTTTATGTTGTCCTGGAGAGCTTGCAGAGCACTGGGGAAAGGCAGGCAGAGAATTCCCTGCTAGCACCTTCTCTGTGCCTGGGAAGCAGAAGTGTTCACATTGCTTGGCAGAATCGCTTTTGTGCAGAAAACAGTAACACTTGTTCAGCACGAAAGAAAGCACAGAGCCCCACATTTTATGTTGTCCTGGAGAGCTTGCAGAGCACTGGGGAAAGGCAGGCAGAGAATTCCCTGCTAGCACCTTCTCTGTGCCTGGGAAGCAGAAGTGTTCACATTGCTTGGCAGAATCGCTTTTGTGCAGAAAACAGTAACACTTGTTCAGAAGGAAAGAAAGCACAGAGCCCCAGATTTGTTGTTGTCCTGGAGAGCTTGCAGTGCACTGGGGAAAGGCAGGCAGAGAATTCCCTGCTAGCACCTTCTCTGTGCCTGGGAAGCAGAAGTGTTCACATTGCTTCGCAAAATCGCTTTTGTACAGAAAACACTAACACTTATTCAGAACGAAAGAAAGCACAGAGCCCCAGATTTTATGTTGTCCTGGAGAGCTTGCAGAGCACTGGGGAAAGGCAGGCAGAGAATTCCCTGCTAGCACCTTCTCTGTGCCTGGGAAGCAGAAGTGTTCACATTGCTTCGCAGAATCGCTTTTGTGCAGAAAACAGTAACACTTGTTCAGAACGAAAGAAAGCACAGAGCCCCAGATTTTATGTTGTCCTGGAGAGCTTGCAGAGCACTGGGGAAAGGCAGGCAGAGAATTCCCTGCTAGCACCTTCTCTGTGCCTGGGAAGCAGAAGTGTTCACATTGCTTCGCAGAATCGCTTTTGTACAGAAAACACTAACACTTATTCAGAACGAAAGAAAGCACAGAGCCCCAGATTTTATGTTGTCCTGGAGAGCTTGCAGAGCACTGGGGAAAGGCAGGCAGAGAATTCCCTGCTAGCACCTTCTCTGTGCGCGGGAAGGCAAAGTGTTCACATTTCCTCGCAGAATCGCTTTTGTGCAGAAAACACTAACACTTGTTCAGAACGAAAGAAAGCACAGAGCCCCAGATTTTATGTTGTCCTGGAGAGCTTGCAGAGCACTGGGGAAAGGCAGGCAGAGAATTCCCTGCTAGCACCTTCTCTGTGCCTGGGAAGCAGAAGTGTTCACATTGCTTGGCAGAATCGCTTTTGTACAGAAAACACTAACACTTGTTCAGAACGAAAGAAAGCACAGAGCCCCAGATTTTATGTTGTCCTGGAGAGCTTGCAGAGCACTGGGGAAAGGCAGGCAGAGAATTCCCTGCTAGCACCTTCTCTGTGCCTGGGAAGCAGAAGTGTTCACATTGCTTGGCAGAATCGCTTTTGTGCAGAAAACAGTAACACTTGTTCAGAATGAAAGAAAGCACAGAGCCCCAGATTTGCTGTTGTCCTGGAGAGCTTGCAGAGCACTGGGGAAAGGCAGGCAGAGAATTCCCTGCTAGCACCTTCTCTGTGCCTGTTCACATTGCTTGGCAGAATCGCTTTTGTGCAGAAAACACTAACACTTGTTCAGAACGAAAGAAAGCACAGAGCCCCAGATTTTATGTTGTCCAGGAAAGCTTGCAGAGCACTGGGGAACGGCAGGCAGAGAATTCCCTGCTAGCACCTTCTCTGTGCCTGGGAAGCAGAAGTGTTCACATTGCTTCGCAGAATCGCTTTTGTGCAGAAAACAGTAACACTTGTTCAGAGCGAAAGAAAGCACAGAGCCCCAGATTTTATGTTGTCCTGGAGAGCTTGCAGAGCACTGGGGAACGGCAGGCAGAGAATTCCCTGCTAGCACCTTCTCTGTGCCTGGGAAGCAGAAGTGTTCACATTGCTTGGCAGAATCGCTTTTGTGCAGAAAACAGTAACACTTGTTCAGAACGAAAGAAAGCACAGAGCCCCAGATTTTATGTTGTCCTGGAGAGCTTGCAGAGCACTGGGGAAAGGCAGGCAGAGAATTCCCTGCTAGCACCTTCTCTGTGCCTGGGAAGCAGAAGTGTTCACATTGCTTGGCAGAATCGCTTTTGTGCAGAAAACAGTAACACTTGTTCAGAAGGAAAGAAAGCACAGAGCCCCAGATTTTATGTTGTCCTGGAGAGCTTGCAGAGCACTGGGGAAAGGCAGGCAGAGAATTCCCTGCTAGCACCTTCTCTGTGCCTGGGAAGCAGAAGTGTTCACATTGCTTGGCAGAATCGCTTTTGTGCAGAAAACAGTAACACTTGTTCAGCACGAAAGAAAGCACAGAGCCCCACATTTTATGTTGTCCTGGAGAGCTTGCAGAGCACTGGGGAAAGGCAGGCAGAGAATTCCCTGCTAGCACCTTCTCTGTGCCTGGGAAGCAGAAGTGTTCACATTGCTTGGCAGAATCGCTTTTGTGCAGAAAACAGTAACACTTGTTCAGAAGGAAAGAAAGCACAGAGCCCCAGATTTGTTGTTGTCCTGGAGAGCTTGCAGTGCACTGGGGAAAGGCAGGCAGAGAATTCCCTGCTAGCACCTTCTCTGTGCCTGGGAAGCAGAAGTGTTCACATTGCTTCGCAAAATCGCTTTTGTACAGAAAACACTAACACTTATTCAGAACGAAAGAAAGCACAGAGCCCCAGATTTTATGTTGTCCTGGAGAGCTTGCAGAGCACTGGGGAAAGGCAGGCAGAGAATTCCCTGCTAGCACCTTCTCTGTGCCTGGGAAGCAGAAGTGTTCACATTGCTTGGCAGAATCGCTTTTGTGCAGAAAACAGTAACACTTGTTCAGAACGAAAGAAAGCACAGAGCCCCAGATTTTATGTTGTCCTGGAGAGCTTGCAGAGCACTGGGGAAAGGCAGGCAGAGAATTCCCTGCTAGCACCTTCTCTGTGCGCGGGAAGGCAAAGTGTTCACATTTCCTCGCAGAATCGCTTTTGTGCAGAAAACACTAACACTTGTTCAGAACGAAAGAAAGCACAGAGCCCCAGATTTTATGTTGTCCTGGAGAGCTTGCAGAGCACTGGGGAAAGGCAGGCAGAGAATTCCCTGCTAGCACCTTCTCTGTGCCTGGGAAGCAGAAGTGTTCACATTGCTTGGCAGAATCGCTTTTGTACAGAAAACACTAACACTTGTTCAGAACGAAAGAAAGCACAGAGCCCCAGATTTTATGTTGTCCTGGAGAGCTTGCAGAGCACTGGGGAAAGGCAGGCAGAGAATTCCCTGCTAGCACCTTCTCTGTGCCTGGGAAGCAGAAGTGTTCACATTGCTTGGCAGAATCGCTTTTGTGCAGAAAACAGTAACACTTGTTCAGAATGAAAGAAAGCACAGAGCCCCAGATTTGCTGTTGTCCTGGAGAGCTTGCAGAGCACTGGGGAAAGGCAGGCAGAGAATTCCCTGCTAGCACCTTCTCTGTGCCTGTTCACATTGCTTGGCAGAATCGCTTTTGTGCAGACAACACTAACACTTGTTCAGAACGAAAGAAAGCACAGAGCCCCACATTTTATGTTGTCCAGGAAAGCTTGCAGAGCACTGGGGAACGGCAGGCAGAGAATTCCCTGCTAGCACCTTCTCTGTGCCTGGGAAGCAGAAGTGTTAACATTGCTTGGCAGATTCGCTTTTGTGCAGAAAACAGTAACACTTGTTCAGAGCGAAAGAAAGCACAGAGCCCCAGATTTTATGTTGTCCTGGAGAGCTTGCAGAGCACTGGGGAACGGCAGGCAGAGAATTCCCTGCTAGCACCTTCTCTGTGCCTGGGAAGCAGAAGTGTTCACATTGCTTGGCAGAATCGCTTTTGTGCAGAAAACAGTAACACTTGTTCAGAACGAAAGAAAGCACAGAGCCCCAGATTTTATGTTGTCCTGGAGAGCTTGCAGTGCACTGGGGAAAGGCAGGCAGAGAATTCCCTGCTAGCACCTTCTCTGTGCCTGGGAAGCAGAAGTGTTCACATTGCTTCGCAAAATCGCTTTTGTGCAGAAAACAGTAACACTTGTTCAGAACGAAAGAAAGCACAGAGCCCCACATTTTATGTTGTCCTGGAGAGCTTGCAGAGCACTGGGGAAAGGCAGGCAGAGAATTCCCTGCTAGCACCTTCTCTGTGCCTGGGAAGCAGAAGTGTTCACATTGCTTCGCAGAATCGCTTTTGTACAGAAAACACTAACACTTATTCAGAACGAAAGAAAGCACAGAGCCCCAGATTTTATGTTGTCCTGGAGAGCTTGCAGAGCACTGGGGAAAGGCAGGCAGAGAATTCCCTGCTAGCACCTTCTCTGTGCCTGGGAAGCAGAAGTGTTCACATTGCTTGGCAGAATCGCTTTTGTGCAGAAAACAGTAACACTTGTTCAGAACGAAAGAAAGCACAGAGCCCCAGATTTTATGTTGTCCTGGAGAGCTTGCAGAGCACTGGGGAAAGGCAGGCAGAGAATTCCCTGCTAGCACCTTCTCTGTGCCTGGGAAGCAGAAGTGTTCACATTGCTTCGCAGAATCGCTTTTGTACAGAAAACACTAACACTTATTCAGAACGAAAGAAAGCACAGAGCCCCAGATTTTATGTTGTCCTGGAGAGCTTGCAGAGCACTGGGGAAAGGCAGGCAGAGAATTCCCTGCTAGCACCTTCTCTGTGCGCGGGAAGGCAAAGTGTTCACATTTCCTCGCAGAATCGCTTTTGTGCAGAAAACACTAACACTTGTTCAGAACGAAAGAAAGCACAGAGCCCCAGATTTTATGTTGTCCTGGAGAGCTTGCAGAGCACTGGGGAAAGGCAGGCAGAGAATTCCCTGCTAGCACCTTCTCTGTGCCTGGGAAGCAGAAGTGTTCACATTGCTTGGCAGAATCGCTTTTGTACAGAAAACACTAACACTTGTTCAGAACGAAAGAAAGCACAGAGCCCCAGATTTTATGTTGTCCTGGAGAGCTTGCAGAGCACTGGGGAAAGGCAGGCAGAGAATTCCCTGCTAGCACCTTCTCTGTGCCTGGGAAGCAGAAGTGTTCACATTGCTTGGCAGAATCGCTTTTGTGCAGAAAACAGTAACACTTGTTCAGAATGAAAGAAAGCACAGAGCCCCAGATTTGCTGTTGTCCTGGAGAGCTTGCAGAGCACTGGGGAAAGGCAGGCAGAGAATTCCCTGCTAGCACCTTCTCTGTGCCTGTTCACATTGCTTGGCAGAATCGCTTTTGTGCAGAAAACACTAACACTTGTTCAGAACGAAAGAAAGCACAGAGCCCCAGATTTTATGTTGTCCAGGAAAGCTTGCAGAGCACTGGGGAACGGCAGGCAGAGAATTCCCTGCTAGCACCTTCTCTGTGCCTGGGAAGCAGAAGTGTTCACATTGCTTGGCAGAATCGCTTTTGTGCAGAAAACAGTAACACTTGTTCAGAGCGAAAGAAAGCACAGAGCCCCAGATTTTATGTTGTCCTGGAGAGCTTGCAGAGCACTGGGGAACGGCAGGCAGAGAATTCCCTGCTAGCACCTTCTCTGTGCCTGGGAAGCAGAAGTGTTCACATTGCTTGGCAGAATCGCTTTTGTGCAGAAAACAGTAACACTTGTTCAGAACGAAAGAAAGCACAGAGCCCCAGATTTTATGTTGTCCTGGAGAGCTTGCAGTGCACTGGGGAAAGGCAGGCAGAGAATTCCCTGCTAGCACCTTCTCTGTGCCTGGGAAGCAGAAGTGTTCACATTGCTTCGCAAAATCGCTTTTGTGCAGAAAACAGTAACACTTGTTCAGAACGAAAGAAAGCACAGAGCCCCACATTTTATGTTGTCCTGGAGAGCTTGCAGAGCACTGGGGAAAGGCAGGCAGAGAATTCCCTGCTAGCACCTTCTCTGTGCCTGGGAAGCAGAAGTGTTCACATTGCTTCGCAGAATCGCTTTTGTACAGAAAACACTAACACTTATTCAGAACGAAAGAAAGCACAGAGCCCCAGATTTTATGTTGTCCTGGAGAGCTTGCAGAGCACTGGGGAAAGGCAGGCAGAGAATTCCCTGCTAGCACCTTCTCTGTGCCTGGGAAGCAGAAGTGTTCACATTGCTTCGCAGAATCGCTTTTGTGCAGAAAACAGTAACACTTGTTCAGAACGAAAGAAAGCACAGAGCCCCACATTTTATGTTGTCCTGGAGAGCTTGCAGAGCACTGGGGAAAGGCAGGCAGAGAATTCCCTGCTAGCACCTTCTCTGTGCCTGGGAAGCAGAAGTGTTCACATTGCTTGGCAGAATCGCTTTTGTGCAGAAAACAGTAACACTTGTTCAGAACGAAAGAAAGCACAGAGCCCCACATTTTATGTTGTCCTGGAGAGCTTGCAGAGCACTGGGGAAAGGCAGGCAGAGAATTCCCTGCTAGCACCTTCTCTGTGCCTGGGAAGCAGAAGTGTTCACATTGCTTGGCAGAATCGCTTTTGTGCAGAAAACAGTAACACTTGTTCAGAAGGAAAGAAAGCACAGAGCCCCAGATTTGTTGTTGTCCTGGAGAGCTTGCAGTGCACTGGGGAAAGGCAGGCAGAGAATTCCCTGCTAGCACCTTCTCTGTGCCTGGGAAACAGAAGTGTTCACATTGCTTCGCAAAATCGCTTTTGTACAGAAAACACTAACGCTTATTCAGAACGAAAGAAAGCACAGAGCCCCACATTTTATGTTGTCCTGGAGAGCTTGCAGAGCACTGGGGAAAGGCAGGCAGAGAATTCCCTGCTAGCACCTTCTCTGTGCCTGGGAAGCAGAAGTGTTCACATTGCTTGGCAGAATCGCTTTTGTGCAGAAAACAGTAACACTTGTTCAGAACGAAAGAAAGCACAGAGCCCCACATTTTATGTTGTCCTGGAGAGCTTGCAGAGCACTGGGGAAAGGCAGGCAGAGAATTCCCTGCTAGCACCTTCTCTGTGCCTGGGAAGCAGAAGTGTTCACATTGCTTGGCAGAATCGCTTTTGTACAGAAAACACTAACACTTGTTCAGAACGAAAGAAAGCACAGAGCCCGAGATTTTATGTTGTCCTGGAGAGCTTGCAGAGCACTGGGGAAAGGCAGGCAGAGAATTCCCTGCTAGCACCTTCTCTGTGCCTGGGAAGCAGAAGTGTTCACATTGCTTGGCAGAATCGCTTTTGTGCAGAAAACAGTAACACTTGTTCAGAAGGAAAGAAAGCACAGAGCCCCAGATTTTATGTTGTCCTGGAGAGCTTGCAGAGCACTGGGGAAAGGCAGGCAGAGAATTCCCTGCTAGCACCTTCTCTGTGCCTGTTCACATTGCTTGGCAGAATCGCTTTTGTGCAGAAAACACTAACACTTGTTCAGAACGAAAGAAAGCACAGAGCCCCAGATTTTATGTTGTCCAGGAAAGCTTGCAGAGCACTGGGGAACGGCAGGCAGAGAATTCCCTGCTAGCACCTTCTCTGTGCCTGGGAAGCAGAAGTGTTCACATTGCTTGGCAGAATCGCTTTTGTGCAGAAAACAGTAACACTTGTTCAGAACGAAAGAAAGCACAGAGCCCCACATTTTATGTTGTCCTGGAGAGCTTGCAGAGCACTGGGGAAAGGCAGGCAGAGAATTCCCTGCTAGCACCTTCTCTGTGCCTGGGAAGCAGAAGTGTTCACATTGCTTCGCAGAATCGCTTTTGTACAGAAAACACTAACACTTATTCAGAACGAAAGAAAGCACAGAGCCCCACATTTTATGTTGTCCTGGAGAGCTTGCAGAGCACTGGGGAAAGGCAGGCAGAGAATTCCCTGCTAGCACCTTCTCTGTGCCTGGGAAGCAGAAGTGTTCACATTGCTTCGCAGAATCGCTTTTGTACAGAAAACACTAACACTTGTTCAGAACGAAAGAAAGCACAGAGCCCCAGATTTTATGTTGTCCTGGAGAGCTTGCAGAGCACTGGGGAAAGGCAGGCAGAGAATTCCCTGCTAGCACCTTCTCTGTGCCTGGGAAGCAGAAGTGTTCACATTGCTTGGCAGAATCGCTTTTGTGCAGAAAACAGTAACACTTGTTCAGAAGGAAAGAAAGCACAGAGCCCCAGATTTGCTGTTGTCCTGGAGAGCTTGCAGAGCACTGGGGAAAGGCAGGCAGAGAATTCCCTGCTAGCACCTTCTCTGTGCCTGTTCACATTGCTTGGCAGAATCGCTTTTGTGCAGAAAACACTAACACTTGTTCAGAACGAAAGAAAGCACAGAGCCCCAGATTTTATGTTGTCCAGGAAAGCTTGCAGAGCACTGGGGAACGGCAGGCAGAGAATTCCCTGCTAGCACCTTCTCTGTGCCTGGGAAGCAGAAGTGTTCACATTGCTTGGCAGAATCGCTTTTGTGCAGAAAACAGTAACACTTGTTCAGAGCGAAAGAAAGCACAGAGCCCCAGATTTTATGTTGTCCTGGAGAGCTTGCAGTGCACTGGGGAAAGGCAGGCAGAGAATTCCCTGCTAGCACCTTCTCTGTGCCTGGGAAGCAGAAGTGTTCACATTGCTTGGCAGAATCGCTTTTGTGCAGAAAACAGTAACACTTGTTCAGAACGAAAGAAAGCACAGAGCCCCAGATTTTATGTTGTCCTGGAGAGATTGCAGAGCACTGGGGAAAGGCAGGCAGAGAATTCCCTGCTAGCACCTTCTCTGTGCCTGGGAAGCAGAAGTGTTCACATTGCTTGGCAGAATCGCTTTTGTACAGAAAACACTAACACTTATTCAGAACGAAAGAAAGCACAGAGCCCGAGATTTTATGTTGTCCTGGAGAGCTTGCAGAGCACTGGGGAAAGGCAGGCAGAGAATTCCCTGCTAGCACCTTCTCTGTGCCTGGGAAGCAGAAGTGTTCACATTGCTTGGCAGAATCGCTTTTGTGCAGAAAACAGTAACACTTGTTCAGAATGAAAGAAAGCACAGAGCCCCAGATTTTATGTTGTCCTGGAGAGCTTGCAGAGCACTGGGGAAAGGCAGGCAGAGAATTCCCTGCTAGCACCTTCTCTGTGCCTGGGAAGCAGAAGTGTTCACATTGCTTCGCAAAATTGCTTTTGTACAGAAAACACTAACACTTATTCAGAACGAAAGAAAGCACAGAGCCCCAGATTTTATGTTGTCCTGGAGAGCTTGCAGAGCACTGGGGAAAGGCAGGCAGAGAATTCCCTGCTAGCACCTTCTCTGTGCCTGGGAAGCAGAAGTGTTCACATTGCTTGGCAGAATCGCTTTTGTACAGAAAACACTAACACTTGTTCAGAACGAAAGAAAGCACAGAGCCCGAGATTTTATGTTGTCCTGGAGAGCTTGCAGAGCACTGGGGAAAGGCAGGCAGAGAATTCCCTGCTAGCACCTTCTCTGTGCCTGGGAAGCAGAAGTGTTCACATTGCTTGGCAGAATCGCTTTTGTGCAGAAAACAGTAACACTTGTTCAGAACGAAAGAAAGCACAGAGCCCCACATTTTATGTTGTCCTGGAGAGCTTGCAGAGCACTGGGGAAAGGCAGGCAGAGAATTCCCTGCTAGCACCTTCTCTGTGCCTGTTCACATTGCTTGGCAGAATCGCTTTTGTGCAGAAAACAGTAACACTTGTTCAGAAGGAAAGAAAGCACAGAGCCCCAGATTTTATGTTGTCCAGGAAAGCTTGCAGAGCACTGGGGAACGGCAGGCAGAGAATTCCCTGCTAGCACCTTCTCTGTGCCTGGGAAGCAGAAGTGTTCACATTGCTTGGCAGAATCGCTTTTGTGCAGAAAACAGTAACACTTGTTCAGAACGAAAGAAAGCACAGAGCCCCACATTTTATGTTGTCCTGGAGAGCTTGCAGAGCACTGGGGAAAGGCAGGCAGAGAATTCCCTGCTAGCACCTTCTCTGTGCCTGGGAAGCAGAAGTGTTCACATTGCTTCGCAGAATCGCTTTTGTACAGAAAACACTAACACTTATTCAGAACGAAAGAAAGCACAGAGCCCCAGATTTTATGTTGTCCTGGAGAGCTTGCAGAGCACTGGGGAAAGGCAGGCAGAGAATTCCCTGCTAGCACCTTCTCTGTGCCTGGGAAGCAGAAGTGTTCACATTGCTTCGCAGAATCGCTTTTGTACAGAAAACACTAACACTTGTTCAGAAGGAAAGAAAGCACAGAGCCCCAGATTTTATGTTGTCCTGGAGAGCTTGCAGAGCACTGGGGAAAGGCAGGCAGAGAATTCCCTGCTAGCACCTTCTCTGTGCCTGGGAAGCAGAAGTGTTCACATTGCTTGGCAGAATCGCTTTTGTGCAGAAAACAGTAACACTTGTTCAGAAGGAAAGAAAGCACAGAGCCCCAGATTTGCTGTTGTCCTGGAGAGCTTGCAGAGCACTGGGGAAAGGCAGGCAGAGAATTCCCTGCTAGCACCTTCTCTGTGCCTGTTCACATTGCTTGGCAGAATCGCTTTTGTGCAGAAAACACTAACACTTGTTCAGAACGAAAGAAAGCACAGAGCCCCAGATTTTATGTTGTCCAGGAAAGCTTGCAGAGCACTGGGGAACGGCAGGCAGAGAATTCCCTGCTAGCACCTTCTCTGTGCCTGGGAAGCAGAAGTGTTCACATTGCTTGGCAGAATCGCTTTTGTGCAGAAAACAGTAACACTTGTTCAGAGCGAAAGAAAGCACAGAGCCCCAGATTTTATGTTGTCCTGGAGAGCTTGCAGAGCACTGGGGAACGGCAGGCAGAGAATTCCCTGCTAGCACCTTCTCTGTGCCTGGGAAGCAGAAGTGTTCACATTGCTTGGCAGAATCGCTTTTGTGCAGAAAACAG
Organism: Strix uralensis; assembly: GCF_047716275.1. Taxonomy (NCBI): domain Eukaryota; kingdom Metazoa; phylum Chordata; class Aves; order Strigiformes; family Strigidae; genus Strix; species Strix uralensis. The sequence goes on along the minus strand of NC_133974.1, from coordinate 122,062,061 downwards.
TAACACTTGTTCAGAAGGAAAGAAAGCACAGAGCCCCAGATTTTATGTTGTCCTGGAGAGCTTGCAGTGCACTGGGGAAAGGCAGGCAGAGAATTCCCTGCTAGCACCTTCTCTGTGCCTGGGAAGCAGAAGTGTTCACATTGCTTGGCAGAATCGCTTTTGTGCAGAAAACAGTAACACTTGTTCAGAACGAAAGAAAGCACAGAGCCCCACATTTTATGTTGTCCTGGAGAGCTTGCAGAGCACTGGGGAAAGGCAGGCAGAGAATTCCCTGCTAGCACCTTCTCTGTGCCTGGGAAGCAGAAGTGTTCACATTGCTTCGCAGAATCGCTTTTGTACAGAAAACACTAACACTTATTCAGAACGAAAGAAAGCACAGAGCCCCACATTTTATGTTGTCCTGGAGAGCTTGCAGAGCACTGGGGAAAGGCAGGCAGAGAATTCCCTGCTAGCACCTTCTCTGTGCCTGGGAAGCAGAAGTGTTCACATTGCTTGGCAGAATCGCTTTTGTGCAGAAAACAGTAACACTTGTTCAGAACGAAAGAAAGCACAGAGCCCCACATTTTATGTTGTCCTGGAGAGCTTGCAGAGCACTGGGGAAAGGCAGGCAGAGAATTCCCTGCTAGCACCTTCTCTGTGCCTGGGAAGCAGAAGTGTTCACATTGCTTCGCAGAATCGCTTTTGTACAGAAAACACTAACACTTATTCAGAACGAAAGAAAGCACAGAGCCCCACATTTTATGTTGTCCTGGAGAGCTTGCAGAGCACTGGGGAAAGGCAGGCAGAGAATTCCCTGCTAGCACCTTCTCTGTGCCTGGGAAGCAGAAGTGTTCACATTGCTTGGCAGAATCGCTTTTGTGCAGAAAACAGTAACACTTGTTCAGAGCGAAAGAAAGCACAGAGCCCCAGATTTTATGTTGTCCTGGAGAGCTTGCAGAGCACTGGGGAAAGGCAGGCAGAGAATTCCCTGCTAGCACCTTCTCTGTGCCTGGGAAGCAGAAGTGTTCACATTGCTTGGCAGAATCGCTTTTGTGCAGAAAACACTAACACTTGTTCAGAACGAAAGAAAGCACAGAGCCCCACATTTTATGTTGTCCTGGAGAGCTTGCAGAGCACTGGGGAAAGGCAGGCAGAGAATTCCCTGCTAGCACCTTCTCTGTGCCTGGGAAGCAGAAGTGTTCACATTGCTTCGCAGAATCGCTTTTGTACAGAAAACACTAACACTTATTCAGAACGAAAGAAAGCACAGAGCCCCACATTTTATGTTGTCCTGGAGAGCTTGCAGAGCACTGGGGAAAGGCAGGCAGAGAATTCCCTGCTAGCACCTTCTCTGTGCCTGGGAAGCAGAAGTGTTCACATTGCTTGGCAGAATCGCTTTTGTGCAGAAAACAGTAACACTTGTTCAGAACGAAAGAAAGCACAGAGCCCCACATTTTATGTTGTCCTGGAGAGCTTGCAGAGCACTGGGGAAAGGCAGGCAGAGAATTCCCTGCTAGCACCTTCTCTGTGCCTGGGAAGCAGAAGTGTTCACATTGCTTCGCAGAATCGCTTTTGTACAGAAAACACTAACACTTATTCAGAACGAAAGAAAGCACAGAGCCCCACATTTTATGTTGTCCTGGAGAGCTTGCAGAGCACTGGGGAAAGGCAGGCAGAGAATTCCCTGCTAGCACCTTCTCTGTGCCTGGGAAGCAGAAGTGTTCACATTGCTTGGCAGAATGGCTTTTGTGCAGAAAACAGTAACACTTGTTCAGAAGGAAAGAAAGCACAGAGCCCCAGATTTTATGTTGTCCTGGAGAGCTTGCAGAGCACTGGGGAAAGGCAGGCAGAGAATTCCCTGCTAGCACCTTCTCTGTGCCTGTTCACATTGCTTGGCAGAATCGCTTTTGTGCAGAAAACACTAACACTTGTTCAGAACGAAAGAAAGCACAGAGCCCCAGATTTTATGTTGTCCAGGAAAGCTTGCAGAGCACTGGGGAACGGCAGGCAGAGAATTCCCTGCTAGCACCTTCTCTGTGCCTGGGAAGCAGAAGTGTTCACATTGCTTCGCAGAATCGCTTTTGTGCAGAAAACAGTAACACTTCTTCAGAACAAAAGAAAGCACAGAGCCCCACATTTTATGTTGTCCTGGAGAGCTTGCAGAGCACTGGGGAAAGGCAGGCAGAGAATTCCCTGCTAGCACCTTCTCTGTGCCTGGGAAGCAGAAGTGTTCACATTGCTTCGCAGAATCGCTTTTGTGCAGACAACACTAACACTTGTTCAGAACGAAAGAAAGCACAGAGCCCCACATTTTATGTTGTCCTGGAGAGCTTGCAGAGCAATGGGGAAGGGCAGGCAGAGAATTCCCTGCTAGTACCTTCTCTGTGCCTGGGAAGCAGAAGTGTTCACATTGCTTCGCAGAATCGCTTTTGTGCAGAAAACAGTAACACTTCTTCAGAACAAAAGAAAGCACAGAGCCCCAGATTTTATGTTGTCCTGGAGAGCTTGCAGAGCACTGGGGAAAGGCAGGCAGAGAATTCCCTGCTAGCACCTTCTCTGTGCCTGGGAAGCAGAACTGTTCACATTGCTTTGCAGAATCGCTTTTGTGCAGAAAACAGTAACACTTGTTCAGAAGGAAAGAAAGCACAGAGCCCCAGATTTTATGTTGTCCTGGAGAGCTTGCAGAGCACTGGGGAAAGGCAGGCAGAGAATTCCCTGCTAGCACCTTCTCTGTGCCTGGGAAGCAGAAGTGTTCACATTGCTTCGCAGAATCGCTTTTGTACAGAAAACACTAACACTTATTCAGAACGAAAGAAAGCACAGAGCCCCAGATTTTATGTTGTCCTGGAGAGCTTGCAGAGCACTGGGGAAAGGCAGGCAGAGAATTCCCTGCTAGCACCTTCTCTGTGCCTGGGAAGCAGAAGTGTTCACATTGCTTGGCAGAATCGCTTTTGTGCAGAAAACAGTAACACTTGTTCAGAACGAAAGAAAGCACAGAGCCCCACATTTTATGTTGTCCTGGAGAGCTTGCAGAGCACTGGGGAAAGGCAGGCAGAGAATTCCCTGCTAGCACCTTCTCTGTGCCTGGGAAGCAGAAGTGTTCACATTGCTTGGCAGAATCGCTTTTGTGCAGAAAACAGTAACACTTGTTCAGAAGGAAAGAAAGCACAGAGCCCCAGATTTGCTGTTGTCCTGGAGAGCTTGCAGAGCACTGGGGAAAGGCAGGCAGAGAATTCCCTGCTAGCACCTTCTCTGTGCCTGTTCACATTGCTTGGCAGAATCGCTTTTGTGCAGAAAACACTAACACTTGTTCAGAACGAAAGAAAGCACAGAGCCCCAGATTTTATGTTGTCCAGGAAAGCTTGCAGAGCACTGGGGAACGGCAGGCAGAGAATTCCCTGCTAGCACCTTCTCTGTGCCTGGGAAGCAGAAGTGTTCACATTGCTTGGCAGAATCGCTTTTGTGCAGAAAACAGTAACACTTGTTCAGAGCGAAAGAAAGCACAGAGCCCCAGATTTTATGTTGTCCTGGAGAGCTTGCAGAGCACTGGGGAACGGCAGGCAGAGAATTCCCTGCTAGCACCTTCTCTGTGCCTGGGAAGCAGAAGTGTTCACATTGCTTGGCAGAATCGCTTTTGTGCAGAAAACAGTAACACTTGTTCAGAAGGAAAGAAAGCACAGAGCCCCAGATTTTATGTTGTCCTGGAGAGCTTGCAGTGCACTGGGGAAAGGCAGGCAGAGAATTCCCTGCTAGCACCTTCTCTGTGCCTGGGAAGCAGAAGTGTTCACATTGCTTGGCAGAATCGCTTTTGTGCAGAAAACAGTAACACTTGTTCAGAACGAAAGAAAGCACAGAGCCCCACATTTTATGTTGTCCTGGAGAGCTTGCAGAGCACTGGGGAAAGGCAGGCAGAGAATTCCCTGCTAGCACCTTCTCTGTGCCTGGGAAGCAGAAGTGTTCACATTGCTTCGCAGAATCGCTTTTGTACAGAAAACACTAACACTTGTTCAGAACGAAAGAAAGCACAGAGCCCCAGATTTTATGTTGTCCTGGAGAGCTTGCAGAGCACTGGGGAAAGGCAGGCAGAGAATTCCCTGCTAGCACCTTCTCTGTGCCTGGGAAGCAGAAGTGTTCACATTGCTTGGCAGAATCGCTTTTGTGCAGAAAACAGTAACACTTGTTCAGAAGGAAAGAAAGCACAGAGCCCCAGATTTGCTGTTGTCCTGGAGAGCTTGCAGAGCACTGGGGAAAGGCAGGCAGAGAATTCCCTGCTAGCACCTTCTCTGTGCCTGTTCACATTGCTTGGCAGAATCGCTTTTGTGCAGAAAACACTAACACTTGTTCAGAACGAAAGAAAGCACAGAGCCCCAGATTTTATGTTGTCCAGGAAAGCTTGCAGAGCACTGGGGAACGGCAGGCAGAGAATTCCCTGCTAGCACCTTCTCTGTGCCTGGGAAGCAGAAGTGTTCACATTGCTTGGCAGAATCGCTTTTGTGCAGAAAACAGTAACACTTGTTCAGAGCGAAAGAAAGCACAGAGCCCCAGATTTTATGTTGTCCTGGAGAGCTTGCAGAGCACTGGGGAACGGCAGGCAGAGAATTCCCTGCTAGCACCTTCTCTGTGCCTGGGAAGCAGAAGTGTTCACATTGCTTGGCAGAATCGCTTTTGTGCAGAAAACAGTAACACTTGTTCAGAAGGAAAGAAAGCACAGAGCCCCAGATTTTATGTTGTCCTGGAGAGCTTGCAGTGCACTGGGGAAAGGCAGGCAGAGAATTCCCTGCTAGCACCTTCTCTGTGCCTGGGAAGCAGAAGTGTTCACATTGCTTCGCAAAATCGCTTTTGTGCAGAAAACAGTAACACTTGTTCAGAACGAAAGAAAGCACAGAGCCCCAGATTTTATGTTGTCCTGGAGAGCTTGCAGAGCACTGGGGAAAGGCAGGCAGAGAATTCCCTGCTAGCACCTTCTCTGTGCCTGGGAAGCAGAAGTGTTCACATTGCTTCGCAGAATCGCTTTTGTACAGAAAACACTAACTCTTATTCAGAACAAAAGAAAGCACAGAGCCCCAGATTTTATGTTGTCCTGGAGAGCTTGCAGAGCACTGGGGAAAGGCAGGCAGAGAATTCCCTGCTAGCACCTTCTCTGTGCCTGGGAAGCAGAAGTGTTCACATTGCTTGGCAGAATCGCTTTTGTGCAGAAAACAGTAACACTTGTTCAGAACGAAAGAAAGCACAGAGCCCCACATTTTATGTTGTCCTGGAGAGCTTGCAGAGCACTGGGGAAAGGCAGGCAGAGAATTCCCTGCTAGCACCTTCTCTGTGCCTGGGAAGCAGAAGTGTTCACATTGCTTCGCAGAATCGCTTTTGTACAGAAAACACTAACACTTGTTCAGAACGAAAGAAAGCACAGAGCCCCAGATTTTATGTTGTCCTGGAGAGCTTGCAGAGCACTGGGGAAAGGCAGGCAGAGAATTCCCTGCTAGCACCTTCTCTGTGCTTGGGAAGCAGAAGTGTTCACATTGCTTGGCAGAATCGCTTTTGTGCAGAAAACAGTAACACTTGTTCAGAAGGAAAGAAAGCACAGAGCCCCACATTTTATGTTGTCCTGGAGAGCTTGCAGAGCACTGGGGAAAGGCAGGCAGAGAATTCCCTGCTAGCATCTTCTCTGTGCCTGTTCACATTGCTTGGCAGAATCGCTTTTGTGCAGAAAACACTAACACTTGTTCAGAACGAAAGAAAGCACAGAGCCCCAGATTTTATGTTGTCCAGGAAAGCTTGCAGAGCACTGGGGAACGGCAGGCAGAGAATTCCCTGCTAGCACCTTCTCTGTGCCTGGGAAGCAGAAGTGTTCACATTGCTTGGCAGAATCGCTTTTGTGCAGAAAACAGTAACACTTGTTCAGAGCGAAAGAAAGCACAGAGCCCCAGATTTTATGTTGTCCTGGAGAGCTTGCAGAGCACTGGGGAAAGGCAGGCAGAGAATTCCCTGCTAGCACCTTCTCTGTGCCTGGGAAGCAGAAGTGTTCACATTGCTTCGCAGAATCGCTTTTGTGCAGAAAACAGTAACACTTCTTCAGAACAAAAGAAAGCACAGAGCCCCAGATTTTATGTTGTCCTGGAGAGCTTGCAGTGCACTGGGGAAAGGCAGGCAGAGAATTCCCTGCTAGTACCTTCTCTGTGCCTGGGAAGCAGAAGTGTTCACATTGCTTCGCAGAATCGCTTTTTTGCAGAAAACAGTAACAATTGTTCAGACGAAAGAAAGGACAGAGCCCCAGATTTTATGTTGTCCTGGAGAGCTTGCAGAGCACTGGGGAAAGGCAGGCAGAGAATTCCCTGCTAGCACCTTCTCTGTGCCTGTTCACATTGCTTGGCAGAATCGCTTTTGTGCAGAAAACACTAACAGTTGTTCAGAACGAAAGAAAGGACAGAGCCCCAGATTTTATGTTGTCCTGGAGAGCTTGCAGAGCACTGGGGAAAGGCAGGCAGAGAATTCCCTGCTAGCACCTTCTCTGTTCCTGGGAAGCAGAAGTGTTCACATTGCTTGGCAGAATCGCTTTTGTGCAGAAAACAGTAACACTTGTTCAGAACGAAAGAAAGCACAGAGCCCCAGATTTTATGTTGTCCTGGAGAGCTTGCAGAGCACTGGGGAAAGGCAGGCAGAGAATTCCCTGCTAGCACCTTCTCTGTGCCTGGGAAGCAGAAGTGTTCACATTGCTTGGCAGAATCGCTTTTGTGCAGAAAACAGTAACACTTGTTCAGAAGGAAAGAAAGCACAGAGCCCCAGATTTGCTGTTGTCCTGGAGAGCTTGCAGTGCACTGGGGAAAGGCAGGCAGAGAATTCCCTGCTAGCACCTTCTCTGTGCCTGGGAAGCAGAAGTGTTCACATTGCTTGGCAGAATCGCTTTTGTGCAGAAAACACTAACACTTATTCAGAACGAAAGAAAGCACAGAGCCCCAGATTTTATGTTGTCCTGGAGAGCTTGCAGAGCACTGGGGAAAGGCAGGCAGAGAATTCCCTGCTAGCACCTTCTCTGTGCCTGGGAAGCAGAAGTGTTCACATTGCTTCGCAGAATCGCTTTTGTACAGAAAACACTAACACTTATTCAGAACGAAAGAAAGCACAGAGCCCCAGATTTTATGTTGTCCTGGAGAGCTTGCAGAGCACTGGGGAAAGGCAGGCAGAGAATTCCCTGCTAGCACCTTCTCTGTGCCTGTTCACATTGCTTGGCAGAATCGCTTTTGTGCAGAAAACACTAACACTTGTTCAGAACGAAAGAAAGCACAGAGCCCCAGATTTTATGTTGTCCAGGAAAGCTTGCAGAGCACTGGGGAACGGCAGGCAGAGAATTCCCTGCTAGCACCTTCTCTGTGCCTGGGAAGCAGAAGTGTTCACATTGCTTCGCAGAATCGCTTTTGTGCAGAAAACAGTAACACTTGTTCAGAGCGAAAGAAAGCACAGAGCCCCAGATTTTATGTTGTCCTGGAGAGCTTGCAGAGCACTGGGGAAAGGCAGGCAGAGAATTCCCTGCTAGCACCTTCTCTGTGCCTGGGAAGCAGAAGTGTTCACATTGCTTCGCAGAATCGCTTTTGTGCAGAAAACAGTAACACTTCTTCAGAACAAAAGAAAGCACAGAGCCCCAGATTTTATGTTGTCCTGGAGAGCTTGCAGAGCACTGGGGAAAGGCAGGCAGAGAATTCCCTGCTAGCACCTTCTCTGTGCCTGGGAAGCAGAAGTGTTCACATTGCTTCGCAGAATCGCTTTTGTGCAGAAAACAGTAACAATTGTTCAGACGAAAGAAAGCACAGAGCCCCAGATTTTATGTTGTCCTGGAGAGCTTGCAGAGCACTGGGGAAAGGCAGGCAGAGAATTCCCTGCTAGCACCTTCTCTGTGCCTGTTCACATTGTTTGGCAGAATCGCTTTTGTGCAGAAAACACTAACAGTTGTTCAGAACGAAAGAAAGCACAGAGCCCCAGATTTTATGTTGTCCTGGAGAGCTTGCAGAGCACTGGGGAAAGGCAGGCAGAGAATTCCCTGCTAGCACCTTCTCTGTGCCTGGGAAGCAGAAGTGTTCACATTGCTTCGCAGAATCGCTTTTGTACAGAAAACACTAACACTTATTCAGAACGAAAGAAAGCACAGAGCCCCAGATTTTATGTTGTCCTGGAGAGCTTGCAGAGCACTGGGGAAAGGCAGGCAGAGAATTCCCTGCTAGCACCTTCTCTGTGCCTGGGAAGCAGAAGTGTTCACATTGCTTGGCAGAATCGCTTTTGTGCAGAAAACAGTAACACTTGTTCAGAAGGAAAGAAAGCACAGAGCCCCAGATTTTATGTTGTCCTGGAGAGCTTGCAGAGCACTGGGGAAAGGCAGGCAGAGAATTCCCTGCTAGCACCTTCTCTGTGCCTGTTCACATTGCTTCGCAGAATCGCTTTTGTGCAGAAAACACTAACACTTGTTCAGAACGAAAGAAAGCACAGAGCCCCAGATTTTATGTTGTCCAGGAAAGCTTGCAGAGCACTGGGGAGCGGCAGGCAGAGAATTCCCTGCTAGCACCTTCTCTGTGCCTGGGAAGCAGAAGTGTTCACATTGCTTCGCAGAATCGCTTTTGTGCAGACAACAGTAACACTTGTTCAGAACGAAAGAAAGCACAGAGCCCCACATTTTATGTTGTCCTGGAGAGCTTGCAGAGCACTGGGGAAAGGCAGGCAGAGAATTCCCTGCTAGCACCTTTTCTGTGCCTGTTCACATTGCTTGGCAGAATCGCTTTTGTGCAGAAAGCAGGAACACTTGTTCAGAACGAAAGAAAGCACAGAGCCCCAGATTTTATGTTGTCCTGGAGAGCTTGCAGAGCACTGGGGAAAGGCAGGCAGAGAATTCCCTGCTAGCACCTTCTCTGTGCCTGGGAAGCAGAAGTGTTCACATTGCTTGGCAGAATCGCTTTTGTGCAGAAAACAGTAACACTTGTTCAGAACGAAAGAAAGCACAGAGCCCCACATTTTATGTTGTCCTGGAGAGCTTGCAGAGCACTGGGGAAAGGCAGGCAGAGAATTCCCTGCTAGCACCTTCTCTGTGCCTGGGAAGCAGAAGTGTTCACATTGCTTGGCAGAATCGCTTTTGTGCAGAAAACACTAACACTTGTTCAGAACGAAAGAAAGCACAGAGCCCCAGATTTTATGTTGTCCTGGAGAGCTTGCAGAGCACTGGGGAAAGGCAGGCAGAGAATTCCCTGCTAGCACCTTCTCGGTGCCTGGGAAGAAGAAGTGTTCACATTGCTTCGCAGAATCGCTTTTGTGCAGAAAACACTAACACTTGTTCAGAACGAAAGAAAGCACAGAGCCCCAGATTTGCTGTTACCCTGGAGAGCTTGCAGAGCACTGGGGAAAGGCAGGCAGAGAATTCCCTGCTAGCACCTTCTCTGTGCGCGGGAAGGCAAAGTGTTCACATTTCCTCGCAGAATCGCTTTTGTGCAGAAAACACTAACACTTGTTCAGAACGAAAGAAAGCACAGAGCCCCAGATTTTATGTTGTCCTGGAGAGCTTGCAGAGCACTGGGGAAAGGCAGGCAGAGAATTCCCTGCTAGCACCTTCTCTCTGCGTGGGAATGAGAAGTGTTCACATTGCTTCGCAGAATTGCTTTTGTGCAGAAAACACTAACACTTGTTCAGAACGAAAGAAAGCACAGAGCCCCAGATTTTATGTTGTCCTGGAGAGCTTGCAGAGCACTGGGGAAAGGCAGGCAGAGAATTCCCTGCTAGCACCGTCTCTGTGCGCGGGAAGGAAAAGTGTTCACATTTTTTCGCAGAATCGCATTTGCGTCGCTGCAGAGAACACAAAAGCTTGTTCAGGACGAAAGAAAGCACAGAGCCCCAGATTTGCTGTTACCCTGGAGAGCTTGCAGAGCACTTGGGAAAGCAGGCAGAGAATTCCCTGCTAGCACCTTCTCTGTGCCTGGGAAGCAGAAGTGTTCACATTGCTTCGCAAAATCGCTTTTGTGCAGAAAACAGTAACACTTGTTCAGAACGAAAGAAAGCACAGAGCCCCAGATTTTATGTTGTCCTGGAGAGCTTGCAGAGCACTGGGGAAAGGCAGGCAGAGAATTCCCTGCTAGCACCTTCTCTCTGCGCGGGAATGAGAAGTGTTCACATTGCTTCGCAGAATCGCTTTTGTGCAGAAAACACTAACACTTGTTCAGAACGAAAGAAAGCACAGAGCCCCAGATTTTATGTTGTCCTGGAGAGCTTGCAGAGCACTGGGGAAAGGCAGGCAGAGAATTCCCTGCTAGCACCTTCTCTCTGCGCGGGAATGAGAAGTGTTCACATTTTTTCGCAGAATCGCATTTGCGTCGCTTCAGAGAACACAAAAGCTTGTTCAGGACGAAAGAAAGCACAGAGCCCCAGATTTGCTGTTACCCTGGAGAGCTTGCAGAGCACTGGGGAAAGCAGGCAGAGAATTCCCTGCTAGCACCTTCTCTGTGTGCGGGAAGGCAAAGTGTTCACATTTCCTCGCAGAATCGCTTTTGTGCAGAAAACACTAACACTTGTTCAGAACGAAAGAAAGCACAGAGCCCCAGATTTTATGTTGTCCTGGAGAGCTTGCAGAGCACTGGGGAAAGGCAGGCAGAGAATTCCCTGCTAGCACCTTCTCTCTGCGCGGGAATGAGAAGTGTTCACATTGCTTCGCAGAATCGCTTTTGTGCAGAAAACACTAACACTTGTTCAGAACGAAAGAAAGCACAGAGCCCCAGATTTTATGTTGTCCTGGAGAGCTTGCAGAGCACTGGGGAAAGGCAGGCAGAGAATTCCCTGCTAGCACCTTCTCTCTGCGCGGGAATGAGAAGTGTTCACATTTTTTCGCAGAATCGCATTTGCGTCGCTTCAGAGAACACAAAAGCTTGTTCAGGAGGAAAGAAAGCACAGAGCCCCAGATTTGCTGTTACCCTGGAGAGCTTGCAGAGCACTGGGGAAAGCAGGCAGAGAATTCCCTGCTAGCACCTTCTCTGTGTGCGGGAAGGCAAAGTGTTCACATTTCCTCGCAGAATCGCTTTTGTGCAGAAAACACTAACACTTGTTCAGAACGAAAGAAAGCACAGAGACCCAGATTTTATGTTGTCCTGGAGAGCTTGCAGAGCACTGGGGAAAGGCAGGCAGAGAATTCCCTGCTAGCACCTTCTCTGTGCCTGGGAAGCAGAAGTGTTCACATTGCTTCGCAGAATCGCTTTTGTGCAGAAAACACTAACACTTGTTCAGAACGAAAGAAAGCACAGAGCCCCAGATTTTATGTTGTCCTGGAGAGCTTGCAGAGCACTGGGGAAAGGCAGGTAGAGAATTCCATGCTAGCACCTTCTCTCTGCGCGGGAATGAGAAGTGTTCACATTTTTTCGCAGAATCGCATTTGCGTCGCTTCAGAGAACACAGAAGCTTGTTCAGGACGAAAGAAAGCACAGAGCCCCAGATTTGCTGTTACCCTGGAGAGCTTGCAGAGCACTGGGGAAAGCAGGCAGAGAATTCCCTGCTAGCACCTTCTCTGTGCGCGGGAAGGCAAAGTGTTCACATTTCCTCGCAGAATCGCTTTTGTGCAGAAAACACTAACACTTGTTCAGAACGAAAGAAAGCACAGAGACCCAGATTTTATGTTGTCCTGGAGAGCTTGCAGAGCACTGGGGAAAGGCAGGCAGAGAATTCCCTGCTAGCACCGTCTCTGTGCGCGGGAAGGAAAAGTGTTCACATTTTTTCGCAGAATCGCATTTGCGTCGCTGCAGAGAACACAAAAGCTTGTTCAGGACGAAAGAAAGCACAGAGCCCCAGATTTGCTGTTACCCTGGAGAGCTTGCAGTGCACTGGGGAAAGGCAGGCAGAGAATTCCCTGCTAGCACCTTCTCTGTGCGCGGGAAGGCAAAGTGTTCACATTTCCTCGCAGAATCGCTTTTGTGCAGAAAACACTAACACTTGTTCAGAACGAAAGAAAGCACAGAGCCCCAGATTTGCTGTTGTCCAGGAGAGCTTGCAGAGCACTGGGGAAAGGCAGGCAGAGAATTCCCTGCTAGCACCTTCTCTGTGCCTGGGAAGCAGAAGTGTTCACATTGCTTCGCAGAATCGCTTTTGTGCAGAAAACACTAACACTTGTTCAGAACGAAAGAAAGCACAGAGCCCCAGATTTTATGTTGTCCTGGAGAGCTTGCAGAGCACTGGGGAAAGGCAGGCAGAGAATTCCCTGCTAGCACCTTCTCTCTGCGCGGGAATGAGAAGTGTTCACATTTTTTCGCAGAATCGCATTTGCGTCGCTTCAGAGAACACAAAAGCTTGTTCAGGACGAAAGAAAGCACAGAGCCCCAGATTTGCTGTTACCCTGGAGAGCTTGCAGAGCACTGGGGAAAGCAGGCAGAGAATTCCCTGCTAGCACCTTCTCTGTGGGCGGGAAGGCAAAGTGTTCACATTTCCTCGCAGAATCGCTTTTGTGCAGAAAACACTAACACTTGTTCAGAACGAAAGAAAGCACAGAGCCCCAGATTTTATGTTGTCCTGGAGAGCTTGCAGAGCACTGGGGAAAGGCAGGCAGAGAATTCCCTGCTAGCACCTTCTCTGTGCGCGGGAATGAGAAGTGTTCACATTGCTTCGCAGAATCGCTTTTGTGCAGAAAACACTAACACTTGTTCAGAACGAAAGAAAGCACAGAGCCCCAGATTTTATGTTGTCCTGGAGAGCTTGCAGAGCACTGGGGAAAGGCAGGCAGAGAATTCCCTGCTAGCACCGTCTCTGTGCGCGGGAAGGAAAAGTGTTCACATTTTTTCGCAGAATCGCATTTGCGTCGCTTCAGAGAACACAAAAGCTTGTTCAGGACGAAAGAAAGCACAGAGCCCCAGATTTGCTGTTACCCTGGAGAGCTTGCAGAGCACTGGGGAAAGCAGGCAGAGAATTCCCTGCTAGAACCTTCTCTGTGCGCGGGAAGGCAAAGTGTTCACATTTCCTCGCAGAATCGCTTTTGTGCAGAAAACACTAACACTTGTTCAGAACGAAAGAAAGCACAGAGCCCCAGATTTTATGTTGTCCTGGAGAGCTTGCAGAGCACTGGGGAAAGGCAGGCAGAGAATTCCCTGCTAGCACCTTCTCGGTGCCTGGGAAGAAGAAGTGTTCACATTGCTTCGCAGAATCGCTTTTGTGCAGAAAACACTAACACTTGTTCAGAACGAAAGAAAGCACATAGCCCCAGATTTTATGTTGTCCTGGAGAGCTTGCAGAGCACTGGGGAAAGGCAGGCAGAGAATTCCCTGCTAGCACCGTCTCTGTGCGCGGGAAGGAAAAGTGTTCACATTTTTTCGCAGAATCGCATTTGCGTCGCTGCAGAGAACACAAAAGCTTGTTCAGGACGAAAGAAAGCACAGAGCCCCAGATTTGCTGTTACCCTGGAGAGCTTGCAGAGCACTGGAGAAAGGCAGGCAGAGAATTCCCTGCTAGCACCTTCTCTGTGCGCGGGAAGGCAAAGTGTTCACATTGCTTCGCAGAATCGCTTTTGTGCAGAAAACACTAACACTTGTTCAGAACGAAAGAAAGCACAGAGCCCCACATTTTATGTTGTCCTGGAGAGCTTGCAGAGCACTGGGGAAAGGCAGGCAGAGAATTCCCTGCTAGCACCTTCTCTGTGCCTGGGAAGCAGAAGTGTTCACATTGCTTGGCAGAATCGCTTTTGTGCAGAAAACACTAACACTTGTTCAGAACGAAAGAAAGCACAGAGCCCCAGATTTTATGTTGTCCTGGAGAGCTTGCAGAGCACTGGGGAAAGGCAGGCAGAGAATTCCCTGCTAGCACCTTCTCGGTGCCTGGGAAGAAGAAGTGTTCACATTGCTTCGCAGAATCGCTTTTGTGCAGAAAACACTAACACTTGTTCAGAACGAAAGAAAGCACAGAGCCCCAGATTTGCTGTTACCCTGGAGAGCTTGCAGAGCACTGGGGAAAGGCAGGCAGAGAATTCCCTGCTAGCACCTTCTCTGTGCGCGGGAAGGCAAAGTGTTCACATTTCCTCGCAGAATCGCTTTTGTGCAGAAAACACTAACACTTGTTCAGAACGAAAGAAAGCACAGAGCCCCAGATTTTATGTTGTCCTGGAGAGCTTGCAGAGCACTGGGGAAAGGCAGGCAGAGAATTCCCTGCTAGCACCTTCTCTGTGCGCGGGAATGAGAAGTGTTCACATTGCTTCGCAGAATCGCTTTTGTGCAGAAAACACTAACACTTGTTCAGAACGAAAGAAAGCACAGAGCCCCAGATTTTATGTTGTCCTGGAGAGCTTGCAGAGCACTGGGGAAAGGCAGGCAGAGAATTCCCTGCTAGCACCGTCTCTGTGCGCGGGAAGGAAAAGTGTTCACATTTTTTCGCAGAATCGCATTTGCGTCGCTTCAGAGAACACAAAAGCTTGTTCAGGACGAAAGAAAGCACAGAGCCCCAGATTTGCTGTTACCCTGGAGAGCTTGCAGAGCACTGGGGAAAGCAGGCAGAGAATTCCCTGCTAGCACCTTCTCTGTGCGCGGGAAGGCAAAGTGTTCACATTTCCTCGCAGAATCGCTTTTGTGCAGAAAACACTAACACTTGTTCAGAACGAAAGAAAGCACAGAGCCCCAGATTTTATGTTGTCCTGGAGAGCTTGCAGAGCACTGGGGAAAGGCAGGCAGAGAATTCCCTGCTAGCACCTTCTCTCTGCGCGGGAATGAGAAGTGTTCACATTGCTTCGCAGAATCGCTTTTGTGCAGAAAACACTAACACTTGTTCAGAACGAAAGAAAGCACAGAGCCCCAGATTTTATGTTGTCCTGGAGAGCTTGCAGAGCACTGGGGAAAGGCAGGCAGAGAATTCCCTGCTAGCACCTTCTCTCTGCGCGGGAATGAGAAGTGTTCACATTTTTTCGCAGAATCGCATTTGCGTCGCTTCAGAGAACACAAAAGCTTGTTCAGGACGAAAGAAAGCACAGAGCCCCAGATTTGCTGTTACCCTGGAGATCTTGCAGAGCACTGGGGAAAGCAGGCAGAGAATTCCCTGCTAGCACCTTCTCTGTGTGCGGGAAGGCAAAGTGTTCACATTTCCTCGCAGAATCGCTTTTGTGCAGAAAACACTAACACTTGTTCAGAACGAAAGAAAGCACAGAGACCCAGATTTTATGTTGTCCTGGAGAGCTTGCAGAGCACTGGGGAAAGGCAGGCAGAGAATTCCCTGCTAGCACCTTCTCTGTGCCTGGGAAGCAGAAGTGTTCACATTGCTTCGCAGAATCGCTTTTGTGCAGAAAACACTAACACTTGTTCAGAACGAAAGAAAGCACAGAGCCCCAGATTTTATGTTGTCCTGGAGAGCTTGCAGAGCACTGGGGAAAGGCAGGTAGAGAATTCCATGCTAGCACCTTCTCTCTGCGCGGGAATGAGAAGTGTTCACATTTTTTCGCAGAATCGCATTTGCGTCGCTGCAGATAACACAAAAGCTTGTTCAGGACGAAAGAAAGCACAGAGCCCCAGATTTGCTGTTACCCTGGAGAGCTTGCAGAGCACTGGGGAAAGCAGGCAGAGAATTCCCTGCTAGCACCTTCTCTGTGGGCGGGAAGGCAAAGTGTTCACATTTCCTCGCAGAATCGCTTTTGTGCAGAAAACACTAACACTTGTTCAGAACGAAAGAAAGCACAGAGACCCAGATTTTATGTTGTCCTGGAGAGCTTGCAGAGCACTGGGGAAAGGCAGGCAGAGAATTCCCTGCTAGCACCGTCTCTGTGCGCGGGAAGGAAAAGTGTTCACATTTTTTCGCAGAATCGCATTTGCGTCGCTGCAGAGAACACAAAAGCTTGTTCAGGACGAAAGAAAGCACAGAGCCCCAGATTTGCTGTTACCCTGGAGAGCTTGCAGTGCACTGGGGAAAGGCAGGCAGAGAATTCCCTGCTAGCACCTTCTCTGTGCGCGGGAAGGCAAAGTGTTCACATTTCCTCGCAGAATCGCTTTTGTGCAGAAAACACTAACACTTGTTCAGAACGAAAGAAAGCACAGAGCCCCAGATTTGCTGTTGTCCAGGAGAGCTTGCAGAGCACTGGGGAAAGGCAGGCAGAGAATTCCCTGCTAGCACCTTCTCTGTGCCTGGGAAGCAGAAGTGTTCACATTGCTTCGCAGAATCGCTTTTGTGCAGAAAACACTAACACTTGTTCAGAACGAAAGAAAGCACAGAGCCCCAGATTTTATGTTGTCCTGGAGAGCTTGCAGAGCACTGGGGAAAGGCAGGCAGAGAATTCCCTGCTAGCACCTTCTCTCTGCGCGGGAATGAGAAGTGTTCACATTTTTTCGCCGAATCGCATTTGCGTCGCTTCAGAGAACACAAAAGCTTGGTCAGTACGAAAGAAAGCACAGAGCCCCAGATTTGCTGTTACCCTGGAGAGCTTGCAGAGCACTGGGGAAAGCAGGCAGAGAATTCCCTGCTAGCACCTTCTCTGTGCGCGGGAAGGCAAAGTGTTCACATTTCCTCGCAGAATCGCTTTTGTGCAGAAAACACTAACACTTGTTCAGAACGAAAGAAAGCACAGAGCCCCAGATTTTATGTTGTCCTGGAGAGCTTGCAGAGCACTGGGGAAAGGCAGGCAGAGAATTCCCTGCTAGCACCTTCTCGGTGCCTGGGAAGAAGAAGTGTTCACATTGCTTCGCAGAATCGCTTTTGTGCAGAAAACACTAACACTTGTTCAGAACGAAAGAAAGCACAGAGCCCCAGATTTTATGTTGTCCTGGAGAGCTTGCAGAGCACTGGGGAAAGGCAGGCAGAGAATTCCCTGCTAGCACCGTCTCTGTGCGCGGGAAGGAAAAGTGTTCACATTTTTTCGCAGAATCGCATTTGCGTCGCTTCAGAGAACACAAAAGCTTGTTCAGGACGAAAGAAAGCACAGAGCCCCAGATTTGCTGTTACCCTGGAGAGCTTGCAGAGCACTGGAGAAAGGCAGGCAGAGAATTCCCTGCTAGCACCTTCTCTGTGCGCGGGAAGGCAAAGTGTTCACATTGCTTCGCAGAATCGCTTTTGTGCAGAAAACACTAACACTTGTTCAGAACGAAAGAAAGCACAGAGCCCCAGATTCTATGTTGTCCTGGAGAGCTTGCAGAGCACTGGGGAAAGGCAGGCAGAGAATTCCCTGCTAGCACCTTCTCTGTGCGCGGGAAGCAGAAGTGTTCACATTGCTTCGCAGAATCGCTTTTGTGCAGAAAACACTAACACTTGTTCAGAACGAAAGAAAGCACAGAGCCCCAGATTTTATGTTGTCCTGGAGAGCTTGCAGAGCACTGGGGAAAGGCAGGCAGAGAATTCCCTGCTAGCACCTTCTCTCTGCGCGGGAATGAGAAGTGTTCACATTTTTTCGCAGAATCGCATTTGCGTCGCTTCAGAGAACACAAAAGCTTGTTCAGGAGGGAAGAAAGCACAGAGCCCCAGATTTGCTGTTACCCTGGAGAGCTTGCAGAGCACTGGGGAAAGCAGGCAGAGAATTCCCTGCTAGCACCTTCTCTGTGCGCGGGAAGGCAAAGTGTTCACATTTCCTCGCAGAATCGCTTTTGTGCAGAAAACACTAACACTTGTTCAGAACGAAAGAAAGCACAGAGCCCCAGATTTTATGTTGTCCTGGAGAGCTTGCAGAGCACTGGGGAAAGGCAGGCAGAGAATTCCCTGCTAGCACCTTCTCGGTGCCTGGGAAGAAGAAGTGTTCACATTGCTTCGCAGAATCGCTTTTGTGCAGAAAACACTAACACTTGTTCAGAACGAAAGAAAGCACAGAGCCCCAGATTTGCTGTTGTCCTGGAGAGCTTGCAGAGCACTGGGGAAAGGCAGGCAGAGAATTCCCTGCTAGCACCTTCTCTGTGCCTGGGAAGCAGAAGTGTTCACATTGCTTCGCAGAATCGCTTTTGTGCAGAAAACACTAACACTTGTTCAGAACGAAAGAAAGCACAGAGCCCCAGATTTTATGTTGTCCTGGAGAGCTTGCAGAGCACTGGGGAAAAGCAGGCAGAGAATTCCCTGCTAGCACCGTGTCTGTGCGCGGGAAGGAAAAGTGTTCACATTTTTTCGCAGAATCGCATTTGCGTCGCTGCAGAGAACACAAAAGCTTGTTCAGGACGAAAGAAAGCACAGAGCCCCAGATTTTATGTTGTCCTGGAGAGCTTGCAGAGCACTGGGGAAAGGCAGGCAGAGAATTCCCTGCTAGCACCTTCTCGGTGCCTGGGAAGAAGAAGTGTTCACATTGCTTCGCAGAATCGCTTTTGTGCAGAAAACACTAACACTTGTTCAGAACGAAAAAAAGCACAGAGACCCAGATTTTATGTTGTCCTGGAGAGCTTGCAGAGCACTGGGGAAAGGCAGGCAGAGAATTCCCTGCTAGCACCTTCTCTGTGCGCGGGAATGAGAAGTGTTCACATTGCTTCGCAGAATCGCTTTTGTGCAGAAAACACTAACACTTGTTCAGAACGAAAGAAAGCACAGAGCCCCAGATTTTATGTTGTCCTGGAGAGCTTGCAGAGCACTGGGGAAAGGCAGGCAGAGAATTCCCTGCTAGCACCGTCTCTGTGCGCGGGAAGGAAAAGTGTTCACATTTTTTCGCAGAATCGCATTTGCGTCGCTTCAGAGAACACAAAAGCTTGTTCAGGACAAAAGAAAGCACAGAGCCCCAGGTTTGCTGTTACCCTGGAGAGTTTGCAGTGCACTGGAGAAAGGCAGGCAGAGAATTCCCTGCTAGCACCTTCTCTGTGCGCGGGAAGGCAAAGTGTTCACATTTACTCGCAGAATCGCTTTTGTGCAGAAAACACTAAAACTTGTTCAGAACGAAAGAAAGCACAGAGCCCCAGATTTTATGTTGTCCAGGAGAGCTTGCAGAGCACTGGGGAAAGGCAGGCAGAGAATTCCCTGCTAGCACCTTCTCTGTGCCTGGGAATCAGAAGTGTTCACATTGCTTCGCAGAATCGCTTTTGTGCAGAAAACACTAACACTTGTTCAGAACGAAAGAAAGCACAGAGCCCCAGATTTTATGTTGTCCTGGAGAGCTTGCAGAGCACTGGAGAAAGGCAGGCAGAGAATTCCCTGCTAGCACCTTCTCTCTGCGCGGGAATGAGAAGTGTTCACATTTTTTCGCCGAATCGCATTTGCGTCGCTTCAGAGAACACAAAAGCTTGTTCAGGACGAAAGAAAGCACAGAGCCCCAGATTTGCTGTTACCCTGGAGAGCTTGCAGAGCACTGGGGAAAGCAGGCAGAGAATTCCCTGCTAGCACCTTCTCTGTGGGCGGGAAGGCAAAGTGTTCACATTTCCTCGCAGAATCGCTTTTGTGCAGAAAACACTAACACTTGTTCAGAACGAAAGAAAGCACAGAGCCCCAGATTTTATGTTGTCCTGGAGAGCTTGCAGAGCACTGGGGAAAGGCAGGCAGAGAATTCCCTGCTAGCACCTTCTCGGTGCCTGGGAAGCAGAAGTGTTCACATTGCTTCGCAGAATCGCTTTTGTGCAGAAAACACTAACACTTGTTCAGAACGAAAGAAAGCACAGAGCCCCAGATTTTATGTTGTCCTGGAGAGCTTGCAGAGCACTGGGGAAAGGCAGGCAGAGAATTCCCTGCTAGCACCGTCTCTGTGCGCGGGAAGGAGAAGTGTTCACATTTTTTCGCAGAATCGCATTTGCGTCGCTGCAGATAACACAAAAGCTTGTTCAGGACGAAAGAAAGCACAGAGCCCCAGATTTGCTGTTACCCTGGAGAGCTTGCAGAGCACTGGGGAAAGCAGGCAGAGAATTCCCTGCTAGAACCTTCTCTGTGCGCGGGAAGGCAAAGTGTTCACATTTCCTCGCAGAATCGCTTTTGTGCAGAAAACACTAACACTTGTTCAGAACGAAAGAAAGCACAGAGCCCCAGATTTTATGTTGTCCTGGAGAGCTTGCAGAGCACTGGGGAAAGGCAGGCAGAGAATTCCCTGCTAGCACCTTCTCGGTGCCTGGGAAGAAGAAGTGTTCACATTGCTTCGCAGAATCGCTTTTGTGCAGAAAACACTAACACTTGTTCAGAACGAAAGAAAGCACATAGCCCCAGATTTTATGTTGTCCTGGAGAGCTTGCAGAGCACTGGGGAAAGGCAGGCAGAGAATTCCCTGCTAGCACCGTCTCTGTGCGCGGGAAGGAAAAGTGTTCACATTTTTTCGCAGAATCGCATTTGCGTCGCTGCAGAGAACACAAAAGCTTGTTCAGGACGAAAGAAAGCACAGTGACCCAGATTTGCTGTTACCCTGGAGAGCTTGCAGAGCACTGGAGAAAGGCAGGCAGAGAATTCCCTGCTAGCACCTTCTCTGTGCGCGGGAAGGCAAAGTGTTCACATTTCCTCGCAGAATCGCTTTTGTGCAGAAAACACTAAAACTTGTTCAGAACGAAAGAAAGCACAGAGCCCCATATTTGCTGTTGTCCTGGAGAGCTTGCAGAGCACTGGGGAAAGGCAGGCAGAGAATTCCGTGCTAGCACCTTCTCTGTGCCTGGGAAGCAGAAGTGTTCACATTGCTTCGCAGAATCGCTTTTGTGCAGAAAACACTAACACTTGTTCAGAACGAAAGAAAGCACAGAGCCCCAGATTTTATGTTGTCCTGGAGAGCTTGCAGAGCACTGGGGAAAGGCAGGCAGAGAATTCCCTGCTAGCACCTTCTCGGTGCCTGGGAAGAAGTGTTCACATTGCTTGGCAGAATCGCTTTTGTGCAGAAAACACTAACACTTGTTCAGAACGAAAGAAAGCACAGAGCCCCAGATTCTATGTTGTCCTGGAGAGCTTGCAGAGCACTGGGGAAAGGCAGGCAGAGAATTCCCTGCTAGCACCTTCTCTGTGCGCGGGAAGCAGAAGTGTTCACATTGCTTCGCAGAATCGCTTTTGTGCAGAAAACACTAACACTTGTTCAGAACGAAAGAAAGCACAGAGCCCCAGATTTTATGTTGTCCTGGAGAGCTTGCAGAGCACTGGGGAAAGGCAGGCAGAGAATTCCCTGCTAGCACCTTCTCTCTGCGCGGGAATGAGAAGTGTTCACATTTTTTCGCAGAATCGCATTTGCGTCGCTTCAGAGAACACAAAAGCTTGTTCAGGACGAAAGAAAGCACAGAGCCCCAGATTTGCTGTTACCCTGGAGAGCTTGCAGAGCACTGGGGAAAGCAGGCAGAGAATTCCCTGCTAGCACCTTCTCTGTGGGCGGGAAGGCAAAGTGTTCACATTTCCTCGCAGAATCGCTTTTGTGCAGAAAACACTAACACTTGTTCAGAACGAAAGAAAGCACAGAGCCCCAGATTTTATGTTGTCCTGGAGAGCTTGCAGAGCACTGGGGAAAGGCAGGCAGAGAATTCCCTGCTAGCACCTTCTCTGTGCGCGGGAAGGCAAAGTGTTCACATTTCCTCGCAGAATCGCTTTTGTGCAGAAAACACTAAAACTTGTTCAGAACGAAAGAAAGCACAGAGCCCCATATTTGCTGTTGTCCTGGAGAGCTTGCAGAGCACTGGGGAAAGGCAGGCAGAGAATTCCGTGCTAGCACCTTCTCTGTGCCTGGGAAGCAGAAGTGTTCACATTGCTTCGCAGAATCGCTTTTGTGCAGAAAACACTAACACTTGTTCAGAACGAAAGAAAGCACAGAGCCCCAGATTTTATGTTGTCCTGGAGAGCTTGCAGAGCACTGGGGAAAGGCAGGCAGAGAATTCCCTGCTAGCACCTTCTCGGTGCCTGGGAAGAAGTGTTCACATTGCTTCGCAGAATCGCTTTTGTGCAGAAAACACTAACACTTGTTCAGAACGAAAGAAAGCACAGAGCCCCAGATTCTATGTTGTCCTGGAGAGCTTGCAGAGCACTGGGGAAAGGCAGGCAGAGAATTCCCTGCTAGCACCTTCTCTGTGCGCGGGAAGCAGAAGTGTTCACATTTTTTCGCAGAATCGCTTTTGTGCAGAAAACACTAACACTTGTTCAGAACGAAAGAAAGCACAGAGCCCCAGATTTTATGTTGTCCTGGAGAGCTTGCAGAGCACTGGGGAAAGGCAGGCAGAGAATTCCCTGCTAGCACCTTCTCTCTGCGCGGGAATGAGAAGTGTTCACATTTTTTCGCAGAATCGCATTTGCGTCGCTTCAGAGAACACAAAAGCTTGTTCAGGACGAAAGAAAGCACAGAGCCCCAGATTTGCTGTTACCCTGGAGAGCTTGCAGAGCACTGGGGAAAGCAGGCAGAGAATTCCCTGCTAGCAGCTTCTCTGTGCGCGGGAAGGCAAAGTGTTCACATTTCCTCGCAGAATCGCTTTTGTGCAGAAAACACTAACACTTGTTCAGAACGAAAGAAAGCACAGAGCCCCAGATTTTATGTTGTCCTGGAGAGCTTGCAGAGCACTGGGGAAAGGCAGGCAGAGAATTCCCTGCTAGCACCTTCTCGGTGCCTGGGAAGAAGAAGTGTTCACATTGCTTCGCAGAATCGCTTTTGTGCAGAAAACACTAACACTTGTTCAGAACGAAAGAAAGCACAGAGCCCCAGATTTGCTGTTGTCCTGGAGAGCTTGCAGAGCACTGGGGAAAGGCAGGCAGAGAATTCCCTGCTAGCACCTTCTCTGTGCCTGGGAAGCAGAAGTGTTCACATTGCTTCGCAGAATCGCTTTTGTGCAGAAAACACTAACACTTGTTCAGAACGAAAGAAAGCACAGAGCCCCAGATTTTATGTTGTCCTGGAGAGCTTGCAGAGCACTGGGGAAAAGCAGGCAGAGAATTCCCTGCTAGCACCGTGTCTGTGCGCGGGAAGGAAAAGTGTTCACATTTTTTCGCAGAATCGCATTTGCGTCGCTGCAGAGAACACAAAAGCTTGTTCAGGACGAAAGAAAGCACAGAGCCCCAGATTTTATGTTGTCCTGGAGAGCTTGCAGAGCACTGGGGAAAGGCAGGCAGAGAATTCCCTGCTAGCACCTTCTCGGTGCCTGGGAAGAAGAAGTGTTCACATTGCTTCGCAGAATCGCTTTTGTGCAGAAAACACTAACACTTGTTCAGAACGAAAGAAAGCACAGAGCCCCAGATTTGCTGTTGTGCTGGAGAGCTTGCAGAGCACTGGGGAAAGGCAGGCAGAGAATTCCCTGCTAGCACCTTCTCTGTGCCTGGGAAGCAGAAGTGTTCACATTGCTTCGCAGAATCGCTTTTGTGCAGAAAACACTAACACTTGTTCAGAACGAAAGAAAGGACAGAGCCCCAGATTTTATGTTGTCCTGGAGAGCTTGCAGAGCACTGGGGAAAGGCAGGCAGAGAATTCCCTGCTAGCACCGTCTCTCTGCGCGGGAATGAGAAGTGTTCACATTTTTTCGCAGAATCGCATTTGCGTCGCTTCAGAGAACACAAAAGCTTGTTCAGGACGAAAGAAAGCACAGAGCCCCAGATTTGCTGTTACCCTGGAGAGCTTGCAGAGCACTGGGGAAAGCAGGCAGAGAGTTCCCTGCTAGCACCTTCTCTGTGCCTGGGAAGCAGAAGTGTTCACATTGCTTCGCAGAATCGCTTTTGTGCAGAAAACACTAACACTTGTTCAGAACGAAAGAAAGCACAGAGACCCAGATTTTATGTTGTCCTGGAGAGCTTGCAGAGCACTGGGGAAAGGCAGGCAGAGAATTCCCTGCTAGCACCTTCTCTCTGCGCGGGAATGAGAAGTGTTCACATTGCTTCGCAGAATCGCTTTTGTGCAGAAAACACTAAAGCTTGTTCAGAACGAAAGAAAGCACAGAGCCCCAGGTTTTATGTTGTCCTGGAGAGCTTGCAGAGCACTGGGGAAAGGCAAGCAGAGAATTCCCTGCTAGCACCGTCTCTGTGCGCGGGAAGGAAAAGTGTTCACATTTTTTCGCAGAATCGCATTTGCGTCGCTGCAGAGAACACAAAAGCTTGTTCAGGACGAAAGAAAGCACAGAGCCCCAGATTTGCTGTTACCCTGGAGAGCTTGCAGAGCACTGGAGAAAGGCAGGCAGAGAATTCCCTGCTAGCACCTTCTCTGTGCGCGGGAAGGCAAAGTGTTCACATTTCCTCGCAGAATCGCTTTTGTGCAGAAAACACTAAAACTTGTTCAGAACGAAAGAAAGCACAGAGCCCCATATTTTATGTTGTCCTGGAGAGCTTGCAGAGCACTGGGGAAAGGCAGGCAGAGAATTCCGTGCTAGCACCTTCTCTGTGCCTGGGAAGCAGAAGTGTTCACATTGCTTCGCAGAATCGCTTTTGTGCAGAAAACACTAACACTTGTTCAGAACGAAAGAAAGCACAGAGCCCCAGATTTTATGTTGTCCTGGAGAGCTTGCAGAGCACTGGGGAAAGGCAGGCAGAGAATTCCCTGCTAGCACCGTCTCTCTGCGCGGGAATGAGAAGTGTTCACATTTTTTCGCAGAATCGCATTTGCGTCGCTTCAGAGAACACAAAAGCTTGTTCAGGACAAAAGAAAGCACAGAGCCCCAGATTTGCTGTTACCCTGGAGAGTTTGCAGTGCACTGGAGAAAGGCAGGCAGAGAATTCCCTGCTAGCACCTTCTCTGTGCGCGGGAAGGCAAAGTGTTCACATTTCCTCGCAGAATCGCTTTTGTGCAGAAAACACTAAAACTTGTTCAGAACGAAAGAAAGCACAGAGCCCCAGATTTTATGTTGTCCAGGAGAGCTTGCAGAGCACTGGGGAAAGGCAGGCAGAGAATTCCCTGCTAGCACCTTCTCTGTGCCTGGGAAGCAGAAGTGTTCACATTGCTTCGCAGAATCGCTTTTGTGCAGAAAACACTAACACTTGTTCAGAACGAAAGAAAGCACAGAGCCCCAGATTTTATGTTGTCCTGGAGAGCTTGCAGAGCACTGGAGAAAGGCAGGCAGAGAATTCCCTGCTAGCACCTTCTCTCTGCGCGGGAATGAGAAGTGTTCACATTTTTTCGCCGAATCGCATTTGCGTCGCTTCAGAGAACACAAAAGCTTGTTCAGGACGAAAGAAAGCACAGAGCCCCAGATTTGCTGTTACCCTGGAGAGCTTGCAGAGCACTGGGGAAAGCAGGCAGAGAATTCCCTGCTAGCACCTTCTCTGTGGGCGGGAAGGCAAAGTGTTCACATTTCCTCGCAGAATCGCTTTTGTGCAGAAAACACTAACACTTGTTCAGAACGAAAGAAAGCACAGAGCCCCAGATTTTATGTTGTCCTGGAGAGCTTTGCAGAGCACTGGGGAAAGGCAGGCAGAGAATTCCCTGCTAGCACCTTCTCTCTGCGCGGGAAGGAAAAGTGTTCACATTTTTTCGCAGAATCGCATTTGCGTCGCTTCAGATAACACAAAAGCTTGTTCAGGACGAAAGAAAGCACAGAGCCCCAGATTTGCTGTTACCCTGGAGAGCTTGCAGAGCACTGGGGAAAGCAGGCAGAGAATTCCCTGCTAGAACCTTCTCTGTGCGCGGGAAGGCAAAGTGTTCACATTTCCTCGCAGAATCGCTTTTGTGCAGAAAACACTAACACTTGTTCAGAACGAAAGAAAGCACAGAGCCCCAGATTTTATGTTGTCCTGGAGAGCTTGCAGAGCACTGGGGAAAGGCAGGCAGAGAATTCCCTGCTAGCACCTTCTCGGTGCCTGGGAAGAAGAAGTGTTCACATTGCTTCGCAGAATCGCTTTTGTGCAGAAAACACTAACACTTGTTCAGAACGAAAGAAAGCACATAGCCCCAGATTTTATGTTGTCCTGGAGAGCTTGCAGAGCACTGGGGAAAGGCAGGCAGAGAATTCCCTGCTAGCACCGTCTCTGTGCGCGGGAAGGAAAAGTGTTCACATTTTTTCGCAGAATCGCATTTGCGTCGCTGCAGAGAACACAAAAGCTTGTTCAGGACGAAAGAAAGCACAGAGACCCAGATTTGCTGTTACCCTGGAGAGCTTGCAGAGCACTGGAGAAAGGCAGGCAGAGAATTCCCTGCTAGCACCTTCTCGGTGCGCGGGAAGGCAAAGTGTTCACATTTCCTCGCAGAATCGCTTTTGTGCAGAAAACACTAAAACTTGTTCAGAACGAAAGAAAGCACAGAGCCCCATATTTGCTGTTGTCCTGGAGAGCTTGCAGAGCACTGGGGAAAGGCAGGCAGAGAATTCCCTGCTAGCACCTTCTCTGTGCCTGGGAAGCAGAAGTGTTCACATTGCTTCGCAGAATCGCTTTTGTGCAGAAAACACTAACACTTGTTCAGAACGAAAGAAAGCACAGAGCCCCAGATTTGTTGTTGTCCTGGAGAGCTTGCAGAGCACTGGGGAAAGGCAGGCAGAGAATTCCCTGCTAGCACCTTCTCGGTGCCTGGGAAGAAGTGTTCACATTGCTTCGCAGAATCGCTTTTGTGCAGAAAACACTAACACTTGTTCAGAACGAAAGAAAGCACAGAGCCCCAGATTCTATGTTGTCCTGGAGAGCTTGCAGAGCACTGGGGAAAGGCAGGCAGAGAATTCCCTGCTAGCACCTTCTCTGTGCGCGGGAAGCAGAAGTGTTCACATTGCTTCGCAGAATCGCTTTTGTGCAGAAAACACTAACACTTGTTCAGAACGAAAGAAAGCACAGAGCCCCAGATTTTATGTTGTCCTGGAGAGCTTGCAGAGCACTGGGGAAAGGCAGGCAGAGAATTCCCTGCTAGCACCTTCTCTCTGCGCGGGAATGAGAAGTGTTCACATTTTTTCGCAGAATCGCATTTGCGTCGCTTCAGAGAACACAAAAGCTTGTTCAGGATGAAAGAAAGCACAGAGCCCCAGATTTTATGTTGTCCTGGAGAGCTTGCAGAGCACTGGGGAAAGGCAGGCAGAGAATTCCCTGCTAGCACCTTCTCTCTGCGCGGGAATGAGAAGTGTTCACATTTTTTCGCAGAATCGCATTTGCGTCGCTGCAGAGAACACAAAAGCTTGTTCAGGACGAAAGAAAGCACAGAGCCCCAGATTTGCTGTTACCCTGGAGAGCTTGCAGAGCACTGGGGAAAGCAGGCAGAGAATTCCCTGCTAGCAGCTTCTCTGTGCGCGGGAAGGCAAAGTGTTCACATTTCCTCGCAGAATCGCTTTTGTGCAGAAAACACTAACACTTGTTCAGAACGAAAGAAAGCACAGAGCCCCAGATTTTATGTTGTCCTGGAGAGCTTGCAGAGCACTGGGGAAAGGCAGGCAGAGAATTCCCTGCTAGCACCTTCTCGGTGCCTGGGAAGCAGAAGTGTTCACATTGCTTCGCAGAATCGCTTTTGTGCAGAAAACACTAACACTTGTTCAGAACGAAAGAAAGCACAGAGCACCAGATTTGCTGTTACCCTGGAGAGCTTGCAGAGCACTGGGGAAAGGCAGGCAGAGAATTCCCTGCTAGCACCTTCTCTGTGCGCGGGAAGGCAAAGTGTTCACATTTCCTCGCAGAATCGCTTTTGTGCAGAAAACAGTAACACTTGTTCAGAACGAAAGAAAGCACAGAGCCCCAGATTTTATGTTGTCCTGGAGAGCTTGCAGAGCACTGGGGAAAGGCAGGCAGAGAATTCCCTGCTAGCACCTTCTCTCTGCGTGGGAATGAGAAGTGTTCACATTGCTTCGCAGAATTGCTTTTGTGCAGAAAACACTAACACTTGTTCAGAACGAAAGAAAGCACAGAGCCCCAGATTTTATGTTGTCCTGGAGAGCTTGCAGAGCACTGGGGAAAGGCAGGCAGAGAATTCCCTGCTAGCACCGTCTCTGTGCGCGGGAAGGAAAAGTGTTCACATTTTTTCGCAGAATCGCATTTGCGTCGCTGCAGAGAACACAAAAGCTTGTTCAGGACGAAAGAAAGCACAGAGCCCCAGATTTGCTGTTACCCTGGAGAGCTTGCAGAGCACTGGGGAAAGCAGGCAGAGAATTCCCTGCTAGCACCTTCTCTGTGGGCGGGAAGGCAAAGTGTTCACATTTCCTCGCAGAATCGCTTTTGTGCAGAAAACACTAACACTTGTTCAGAACGAAAGAAAGCACAGAGCCCCAGATTTTATGTTGTCCTGGAGAGCTTGCAGAGCACTGGGGAAAGGCAGGCAGAGAATTCCCTGCTAGCACCTTCTCTCTGCGCGGGAATGAGAAGTGTTCACATTGCTTCGCAGAATCGCTTTTGTGCAGAAAACACTAACACTTGTTCAGAACGAAAGAAAGCACAGAGCCCCAGATTTTATGTTGTCCTGGAGAGCTTGCAGAGCACTGGGGAAAGGCAGGCAGAGAATTCCCTGCTAGCACCGTCTCTGTGCGCGGGAAGGAAAAGTGTTCACATTTTTTCGCAGAATCGCATTTGCGTCGCTGCAGAGAACACAAAAGCTTGTTCAGGACGAAAGAAAGCACAGAGCCCCAGATTTGTTGTTACCCTGGAGAGCTTGCAGAGCACTGGAGAAAGGCAGGCAGAGAATTCCCTGCTAGCACCTTCTCTGTGCGCGGGAAGGCAAAGTGTTCACATTTCCTCGCAGAATCGCTTTTGTGCAGAAAACACTAAAACTTGTTCAGAACGAAAGAAAGCACAGAGCCCCATATTTGCTGTTGTCCTGGAGAGCTTGCAGAGCACTGGGGAAAGGCAGGCAGAGAATTCCGTGCTAGCACCTTCTCGGTGCCTGGGAAGAAGTGTTCACATTGCTTCGCAGAATCGCTTTTGTGCAGAAAACACTAACACTTGTTCAGAACGAAAGAAAGCACAGAGCCCCAGATTTGCTGTTGTCCTGGAGAGCTTGCAGAGCACTGGGGAAAGGCAGGCAGAGAATTCCCTGCTAGCACCTTCTCTCTGCGCGGGAATGAGAAGTGTTCACATTTTTTCGCAGAATCGCATTTGCGTCGCTTCAGAGAACACAAAAGCTTGTTCAGGATGAAAGAAAGCACAGAGCCCCAGATTTTATGTTGTCCTGGAGAGCTTGCAGAGCACTGGGGAAAGGCAGGCAGAGAATTCCCTGCTAGCACCTTCTCTCTGCGCGGGAATGAGAAGTGTTCACATTGCTTCGCAGAATCGCATTTGCGTCGCTTCAGAGAACACAAAAGCTTGTTCAGGACGAAAGAAAGCACAGAGCCCCAGATTTGCTGTTACCCTGGAGAGCTTGCAGAGCACTGGGGAAAGCAGGCAGAGAATTCCCTGCTAGCAGCTTCTCTGTGCGCGGGAAGGCAAAGTGTTCACATTTCCTCGCAGAATCGCTTTTGTGCAGAAAACACTAACACTTGTTCAGAACGAAAGAAAGCACAGAGCCCCAGATTTTATGTTGTCCTGGAGAGCTTGCAGAGCACTGGGGAAAGGCAGGCAGAGAATTCCCTGCTAGCACCTTCTCGGTGCCTGGGAAGCAGAAGTGTTCACATTGCTTCGCAGAATCGCTTTTGTGCAGAAAACACTAACACTTGTTCAGAACGAAAGAAAGCACAGAGCACCAGATTTGCTGTTACCCTGGAGAGCTTGCAGAGCACTGGGGAAAGGCAGGCAGAGAATTCCCTGCTAGCACCTTCTCTGTGCGCGGGAAGGCAAAGTGTTCACATTTCCTCGCAGAATCGCTTTTGTGCAGAAAACAGTAACACTTGTTCAGAACGAAAGAAAGCACAGAGCCCCAGATTTTATGTTGTCCTGGAGAGCTTGCAGAGCACTGGGGAAAGGCAGGCAGAGAATTCCCTGCTAGCACCTTCTCTCTGCGTGGGAATGAGAAGTGTTCACATTGCTTCGCAGAATTGCTTTTGTGCAGAAAACACTAACACTTGTTCAGAACGAAAGAAAGCACAGAGCCCCAGATTTTATGTTGTCCTGGAGAGCTTGCAGAGCACTGGGGAAAGGCAGGCAGAGAATTCCCTGCTAGCACCGTCTCTGTGCGCGGGAAGGAAAAGTGTTCACATTTTTTCGCAGAATCGCATTTGCGTCGCTGCAGAGAACACAAAAGCTTGTTCAGGACGAAAGAAAGCACAGAGCCCCAGATTTGCTGTTACCCTGGAGAGCTTGCAGAGCACTGGGGAAAGCAGGCAGAGAATTCCCTGCTAGCACCTTCTCTGTGGGCGGGAAGGCAAAGTGTTCACATTTCCTCGCAGAATCGCTTTTGTGCAGAAAACACTAACACTTGTTCAGAACGAAAGAAAGCACAGAGCCCCAGATTTGCTGTTGTCCAGGAGAGCTTGCAGAGCACTGGGGAAAGGCAGGCAGAGAATTCCCTGCTAGCACCTTCTCTCTGCGCGGGAATGAGAAGTGTTCACATTGCTTCGCAGAATCGCTTTTGTGCAGAAAACACTAACACTTGTTCAGAACGAAAGAAAGCACAGAGCCCCAGATTTTATGTTGTCCTGGAGAGCTTGCAGAGCACTGGGGAAAGGCAGGCAGAGAATTCCCTGCTAGCACCGTCTCTGTGCGCGGGAAGGAAAAGTGTTCACATTTTTTCGCAGAATCGCATTTGCGTCGCTGCAGAGAACACAAAAGCTTGTTCAGGACGAAAGAAAGCACAGAGCCCCAGATTTGTTGTTACCCTGGAGAGCTTGCAGAGCACTGGAGAAAGGCAGGCAGAGAATTCCCTGCTAGCACCTTCTCTGTGCGCGGGAAGGCAAAGTGTTCACATTTCCTCGCAGAATCGCTTTTGTGCAGAAAACACTAAAACTTGTTCAGAACGAAAGAAAGCACAGAGCCCCATATTTGCTGTTGTCCTGGAGAGCTTGCAGAGCACTGGGGAAAGGCAGGCAGAGAATTCCGTGCTAGCACCTTCTCGGTGCCTGGGAAGAAGTGTTCACATTGCTTCGCAGAATCGCTTTTGTGCAGAAAACACTAACACTTGTTCAGAACGAAAGAAAGCACAGAGCCCCAGATTTGCTGTTGTCCTGGAGAGCTTGCAGAGCACTGGGGAAAGGCAGGCAGAGAATTCCCTGCTAGCACCTTCTCTGTGCGCGGGAAGCAGAAGTGTTCACATTGCTTCGCAGAATCGCTTTTGTGCAGAAAACACTAACACTTGTTCAGAACGAAAGAAAGCACAGAGCCCCAGATTTTATGTTGTCCTGGAGAGCTTGCAGAGCACTGGAGAAAGGCAGGCAGAGAATTCCCTGCTAGCACCTTCTCTCTGCGCGGGAATGAGAAGTGTTCACATTTTTTCGCAGAATCGCATTTGCGTCGCTTCAGAGAACACAAAAGCTTGTTCAGGACGAAAGAAAGCACAGAGCCCCAGATTTGCTGTTACCCTGGAGAGCTTGCAGAGCACTGGGGAAAGCAGGCAGAGAATTCCCTGCTAGCACCTTCTCTGTGGGCGGGAAGGCAAAGTGTTCACATTTCCTCGCAGAATCGCTTTTGTGCAGAAAACACTAACACTTGTTCAGAACGAAAGAAAGCACAGAGCCCCAGATTTTATGTTGTCCTGGAGAGCTTGCAGAGCACTGGGGAAAGGCAGGCAGAGAATACCCTGCTAGCACCTTCTCTCTGCGCGGGAATGAGAAGTGTTCACATTGCTTCGCAGAATCGCATTTGCGTCGCTTCAGAGAACACAAAAGCTTGTTCAGGACGAAAGAAAGCACAGAGCCCCAGATTTGCTGTTACCCTGGAGAGCTTGCAGAGCACTGGGGAAAGCAGGCAGAGAATTCCCTGCTAGCAGCTTCTCTGTGCGCGGGAAGGCAAAGTGTTCACATTTCCTCGCAGAATCGCTTTTGTGCAGAAAACACTAACACTTGTTCAGAACGAAAGAAAGCACAGAGCCCCAGATTTTATGTTGTCCTGGAGAGCTTGCAGAGCACTGGGGAAAGGCAGGCAGAGAATTCCCTGCTAGCACCTTCTCGGTGCCTGGGAAGAAGAAGTGTTCACATTGCTTCGCAGAATCGCTTTTGTGCAGAAAACACTAACACTTGTTCAGAACGAAAGAAAGGACAGAGCCCCAGATTTTATGTTGTCCTGGAGAGCTTGCAGAGCACTGGGGAAAGGCAGGCAGAGAATTCCCTGCTAGCACCTTCTCTGTGCGCGGGAAGGCAAAGTGTTCACATTTCCTCGCAGAATCGCTTTTGTGCAGAAAACACTAACACTTGTTCAGAACGAAAGAAAGCACAGAGCCCCAGATTTGCTGTTGTCCTGGAGAGCTTGCAGAGCACTGGGGAAAGGCAGGCAGAGAATTCCCTGCTAGCACCTTCTCTCTGCGCGGGAATGAGAAGTGTTCACATTGCTTCGCAGAATTGCTTTTGTGCAGAAAACACTAACACTTGTTCAGAACGAAAGAAAGCACAGAGCCCCAGATTTTATGTTGTCCTGGAGAGCTTGCAGAGCACTGGGGAAAGGCAGGCAGAGAATTCCCTGCTAGCACCGTCTCTGTGCGCGGGAAGGAAAAGTGTTCACATTTTTTCGCAGAATCGCATTTGCGTCGCTGCAGAGAACACAAAAGCTTGTTCAGGACGAAAGAAAGCACAGAGCCCCAGATTTGCTGTTACCCTGGAGAGCTTGCAGAGCACTGGGGAAAGCAGGCAGAGAATTCCCTGCTAGCACCTTCTCTGTTCCTGGGAAGCAGAAGTGTTCACATTGCTTGGCAGAATCGCTTTTGTGCAGAAAACAGTAACACTTGTTCAGAACGAAAGAAAGCACAGAGCCCCAGATTTTATGTTGTCCTGGAGAGCTTGCAGAGCACTGGGGAAAGGCAGGCAGAGAATTCCCTGCTAGCACCTTCTCTCTGCGCGGGAAGGCAAAGTGTTCACATTTCCTCGCAGAATCGCTTTTGTGCAGAAAACACTAACACTTGTTCAGAACGAAAGAAAGCAC
The DNA here is from genome assembly GCF_047716275.1 of Strix uralensis. Taxonomy (NCBI): domain Eukaryota; kingdom Metazoa; phylum Chordata; class Aves; order Strigiformes; family Strigidae; genus Strix; species Strix uralensis. The sequence continues at coordinate 122,029,412 of NC_133974.1, read as the reverse complement.
AGAGCCCCAGATTTTATGTTGTCCTGGAGAGCTTGCAGAGCACTGGGGAAAGGCAGGCAGAGAATTCCCTGCTAGCACCTTCTCTCTGCGCGGGAATGAGAAGTGTTCACATTGCTTCGCAGAATCGCTTTTGTGCAGAAAACACTAACACTTGTTCAGAACGAAAGAAAGCACAGAGCCCCAGATTTTATGTTGTCCTGGAGAGCTTGCAGAGCACTGGGGAAAGGCAGGCAGAGAATTCCCTGCTAGCACCTTCTCTGTGCCTGGGAAGAAGAAGTGTTCACATTGCTTCGCAGAATCGCATTTGCGTCGCTTCAGAGAACACAAAAGCTTGTTCAGGACGAAAGAAAGCACAGAGCCCCAGATTTGCTGTTACCCTGGAGAGCTTGCAGAGCACTGGGGAAAGCAGGCAGAGAATTCCCTGCTAGCACCTTCTCTGTGTGCGGGAAGGCAAAGTGTTCACATTTCCTCGCAGAATCGCTTTTGTGCAGAAAACACTAACACTTGTTCAGAACGAAAGAAAGCACAGAGACCCAGATTTTATGTTGTCCTGGAGAGCTTGCAGAGCACTGGGGAAAGGCAGGCAGAGAATTCCCTGCTAGCACCTTCTCTGTGCCTGGGAAGCAGAAGTGTTCACATTGCTTCGCAGAATCGCTTTTGTGCAGAAAACACTAACACTTGTTCAGAACGAAAGAAAG